>NW_014569619.1:272969-347953 GCF_001313835.1 Polistes canadensis
TGAATATATCTGTAATTTTTATTTATCATTTCATAAAAAAAAAAAAACCCAGATTAGCGATAACAAATTGTAATGATGTTTATTAAATTTGTTGTTCTAATTACATTGAATTATTAGAATAAATTTGTTTATCTCTTAGAAATAACAATTCCCCAATCTATCTCATTCAGTAATCTCTAATAGTTGAGAGAAGAGAAAACAGCATGTAACACTTTATCTGGTCCACCGCGTGTATGTTTTCACATACACACAATACGCACACGCGCGCGTATAAATAGATATCCTTTTGATTCTCTGTAGAGACTAATATAAGTCTTGATTTATACGGTTTAGATTTACACGGTTGCAATTTAAAGTATAAATCTAAGGTTGCTGCTTGTATTTCCTCGCACGGGTTTATAAATCGCGATCGTTCATGAACATTCACGAGGACGATTGACTACGACGAGGACACTACGACGATTGAGTGAAAGCGAGAACACGTTCAACTATAAACTGGAGCGCACGCGTCTATTGTAATCTGAAGAAGGCGTTGCTCGAATCGGTTAGCTGATTCATTCAAATTATATTTTGATTTTTATTATTATTTTACTATTATGTTATTATTTTTATTATTATTTATTTTTATTAAAATTAATATTTTCACAAAGGACATTTTTTTTTAAATGATATTTTGTAATTGACAAGTTGTGTGGTTTATATTGGAAACACGAGAATCAAGTTCTGTGTGTGTATGTTATGATGTATATGTGTTACAAGTGAATATATATATGTCCTGTCGTTTTTGTTTTAATCGAGAGACCCATCGAAGCATGGAAAACACGATTCGAGTTTTGTATGTATGAATATATGAATATATTGTAATGTATATGTGTTAGGGTTTAGCATAAGTATATCTTTATTTTTCTTTTTTTTTTATATTTCTTTTTATATTTTTTTAATTGAGAGATTTATCGAGGCGTGGGAACTCGAACCCCGGAGTCGTGTATTATGATGTATGTGTATATGTGGGTGTATATGTTGTGTTTGACGTTATCGTGAGAATAATTTACTAAGAAACAGAGGAACTTTCGTTCTCTTCGTGAAAGGCAAAGCTCTCGTAATAACGCCTTATTTCTTCGTCTACAAATAATTTCGCTTTGTCTTAGATTATCTTTGTTTCAGATATTTTAAGAAAATGCTAATTGTGTCTATTGAAAAATGAAAGTCTTATTGTTAAATAGAATTCTTTTTATATGCTTTCCCAAAAATGCCTAGCTTTGTCATTAATTGAATTATACAATTTAACACACACACAGAGTGTTAAATTTATTTTTTTATATCTTCTCTGATTTTTGTAAATTTTAATGGAATATATAATATTATTTTTAGTTACGATTGTAAAAGAAACGAACCTCTCAAACCCGTAAAAGGGAGAGTAATACAGTTAAAATATTCTTTCTGTTATTAAAGGGTTTACTCTTTGCTTTATTTTTTCTGGTTTTTTTTTTTCAGCTACCGAAAAGTGAAAGTCCTAAAGTTATTAAAATGTTGCCATTGTCGCAATAAATTCTTACGTTTTCCTTTGCACATCCTATGCATATCTTGTTTTGTTGCAGAGCCTATCTTTCGATAAAAGACTCTATATATTTTTCTGATCGAATTAACAGACCCCAACGTATTAAAAAACATTTATTTTCTGGACTTAACTGCATTGATTTCTGAGCCAAAATAAATAAATAAATAAATACGTTACAGTTTTTATTTAATTTTTACTAATGCTATTGAATTATATTTTTATTTGTCTTTAAATGTGCAATATTTATATTAGGATTGATAACTAATTTACAATATGATTTAAAACAAATTTTTTTTTGTATCCAGAGATAATCCAAGATAATTTGGATTAATAATAAAAAGTATTTAAGTTTAGATAAAATTAATTTAAGATTCTTTGATTTGATTATTCATGCTTCGAACTCCCAGAAACTTGTTTGATCCAAAGTAACAGAATTAAATTCGATCGATAGAAGAAGGCCGTATTTATACTTGCAGTGGAACGTTCTTCATGAAATAATAGCTTGAAATTACTTTGGCTGGTCAGACAACGAGAAAATTATTGAGAGTGGGAGAGGGGTGAACAAATCTTCCGATGTTTTCGTTCGTTAATACTGCGTAGAAAATACATAATACATTTATACATGTATGAATTTAATGTACATGCATGTAAATTATCTACGAAAGAAAAAAGAAAAGTATGTTCAATTATAGAATTTTTTTTTTTTTTTTAAATTTGCTCTTTTTTAAATTTATCTTTTATTATTAATTTTTTTTTAATTTGTATTATTATTTTTAAAAAAAGTACATAGTAAGCATATGTATATGATATTTTTTTTAAAACTATGCATATTCACTCAGTTGTTAACGTTCTTTCCTGCATACACTTTCGCAATTATTCATACTGTTGCTTCTTCACGCTTTCACGATGTTCTTTGCAATTCACGAATGTATCTTTTATCTCTTCCTAGTAAAAATTTTATAGATATATATATACTGATTTTTTTCCTATTTTTGTTTGAGAGAGAGAGAGAGAGAGAGAGAGAGAGAGAGCTAGAGATTTCTTTTTATGTAAGTTAATTAATATTTTCGTATTTTAATAATATGAGTTAGAAAGAAATATGGAAGTGTTTAGGTATTATATTGTTTAACGAAATACTCTAATATATTTAATTTAAAAACAAATTATCATTTCTAATGACATGTAGATTTTTACCGATCGATTAAAAAATAAAGAAAATATATTTCAAGTGAATATTATTCTGAAGTTTACTTATTTTTTTATCGTTTCTACATTTTATTAACAATAGGATCCCCCAAGAAGATACAAAACAGTTTATATTATATTGTTAGAATAAAAAAGAAAATATTTTATTTAAAAAATTGAATTTAGATTTAATCAACAGATAATTTTTATTGATCGAGTAAAAGTTAAACAAAAAAATAAATAAATAATAATAATAATTCTAATTCTAATTGTTACCGTTTCGATTTTTTAATAAACAAATCGAATTAGGAAGTTTGTCTCTTCTCTCTTTTTTTTTTTTTTTGATTTTTTCTTTAACGAAGAAAATACGTAACGATGTTCCTGAGGATGCTAGCTAACTCACTTATTTCTTATTTGATTCAAATTTGAGCTCGGTTATTTTTCGTGTGATGGTGCGAGAGGCAATGCGCCGGCAGCAACCTAACTCGTGATAATCCAATTGACGAGCATTGCGATTGACCTCCTTTGCTTGATGCGTGCTCGAAAGATGATAGTCATTATTCTTCTCTCTCTCTTTCTCTTTCTCTTTCTCTTTCTTTTTCTTTCTTTATATACTATATATTATTATTTAGATATATTAATCACACATTTGATTTTATACATATTTAATTACTTTTTTATTTTAGCACATATTTATTTATAATATTTTATAATATATACTTTATTTATTACTTTATTATTTTAATCAATAATTTAATACTTTAATTATTACTTTATTTATTTTGTTTAATTATTCTTTACGATTCGTTATATTTAATTATAATTTTATCGTTTTAGATTCGGTAGTTATCGATTTAGAAGAAGATGAACGAGATAACGTCGTGTTTGTTGTTCAGAGTTTGTTTAGGTGAGTTAAAGTTATTTTATAGTTTTGTAAGATAATTGTATCTTTCTGGAGTCGTGGGAATTAGGAAACGAAAGAAGGGGAAAGAAATAAGAAAATAAAAGGACAAATTTATGGCCACGACGACGCGTTGTCAACGACGTCGACAATGATGATGATGATGATACGTAGTTTGCAACGACGAAAAGCTGAACAAGTGATATTATTCCTGTAAAACCGGTTTTTAGATCCGTTAAACTCTTCTTCTTACCATGCCTATATTTCTCACGATTCAATAGTTTTATCGTATAACTTTAAAAAAAAAAAAGAAAATCTCTGAATTAACTTAATAAAAAGAAAAAAGTGTATTGCGCGATGATGGAATAAATTTATTATATTTCTTTATAAAACAAAAATATCTTAATCAATTTACTAATATAACAAGTAATACAAAATATATGTTTATAATTATTATTAAATTTAACTTCTATATATTTTATGAGATAACATTTATATTCATTTATAGATTGATAAATGTGTATAAAAATTATGAGTAACATTAGAAATTTATAAGAATAAAAGTATGTATATACATAAATTGAAAAAAAATTGAATTAAATTAAATGAATAAAATAATATAAAATACGCATGCACGTTAACGATAGAATCTAACGATTTGTACAAAATTAAAATAAACACATTTTCCTAGGTGTAATTTTATTAGCTTTTGTTGATGGAACAACGTCATCCAACCTATCAGAAAAACTTATTAGACTATCGAATAAAAATGAGGATTCGGAATCATCGTCATGGATTGTAGTTAATCCAGTTCAAGAAAATCAAGAAGAAGAACAAGAAAATAAAGGTGATTTGAAGCAAATCAAAGATTTCAAAGTATCTGATTTCGAAAATGAAAACTATAAGTCAAAAGAATCAACAAAAGAAGAAAAAGAAAAAGAAAAAGAAGAAGAAGAAAAAGTACAGACAACAATTCCTACAATGATTAACAATGAAACGAACGTAGACATATTAGAAGAGTTAGAAAATGTTAGCAGTATTGCTGTTACAACTACGATAGAATCAACTTCTTCATCTCCATTTTTGGACAATGAATTAGAATCGTTCGATCGTATGGAAAAACAAATCTTAGATAAATATAACGATGAAAATGATAATTTAAACAATACGAAGAATGTATCCTTGCATTCGAATGAAACTAAATCAACAACGAATGTACCAGAATCAACATTACCTGTATCATCGTCATTGTCCTTGCTTAATATAATTACTGATAAGAAACAACTGGAGTTAACTGAAGCTAATTTCATTACTGCTTCGACAATAAGAGATACATCGATTTACGAGAACACAATTGGTCGAAAGGATTCTGAAAAGAAGATAATCGTAACCGAGCCTTCTGTTGTTTTAGAGAATAGTATTCAACAATCAGAAGTATTTGGAAATAGTTTTAAAACTAGTAACAATAGTTCAATGATCGAATCAACTAGCTCTGTATCTTTGTCAAATAGCAGTACATCAACCGAATCTTCATCTATTGGAACTTCCACAATTGAAACTCTGACAACAAGAACATTCGTTCCATATATCCAATCGGAGAGCAACGATCCTAGCGATTTAACAGGAAATAAAATAACAGAAAGTGTTAGCTCAAATACAGTTGTATCAATGACCACTGTTGTTACCAGTGATTCCTCAGTTTTAGAAATGAGAACTACCGAAGAGAATAATTCAACTACCAAAGAAACTTTTACCGATGATAATTATTCGACAATTGGTACTGGTGATACCGATTTTTCAACGGAAACTACGTTAGAATCATCTGATCAATCTTCCGTTAACCCAACAACTAGTTCCTCATCTTATTCCAATAGTACGGTCGAATACGAATTTGTTGGATTAACGGAAAACAGTAGTAACACGATTGCAACGACAACTTTGATTCCAGAAGAGACTTTATCTGTAGTTCAAGAACAAACGGGTGTTAATATCACTAATAATGTGTCAGATTTAATTGAAAGTACAAGAAGTTTGTCCGAAATTGCATCATGGTCTAAATCTATCTCAGTTGAACATACTTTACCTGTTACATCTTCATCAAAAACGATTATTACCAGCAGCAGTAGTACACCTGGAAGTACAGAAAACAACATGATGATCAGTGTTGAAAGTACTACTGAAAGTTACGACGCAACACCACTCGTCAATGTTGTTACCCTAGATCTTCCAACTAGTACTTTCATTACAACCTTTCGTGACAAATTACCAACCGGTAAGAAATCTATTGATACCATTCCAACAACTTCTATTACCAATTTGGATACCTTACCACCAGACGAAATTACTTCTCTGGTTAGGATAGTACTTGAGGGTACTAAAAAAGACGTTTGTCCACGTCTTGAAGAACTTCGACAATTTCTTGCTAATATTTTATCCAATGGTTTAGATAAGTAAGTATAATATTAAGTACCAATTGTTTGATTTTGATTGTTTATTTTAAATTTAGTATCATTATCGTGTTTATAGAGTCATCCAGGGGAAACAAGTTCGATTTCATAGGAACCCATGTACCGATTCAACAGACAGTTCCTCAACAAATAATTCATCCTCTGAGGAATCCGTTTTTACAATATACGTTTACATTGTTAATGAAAATGGTAGATTCGATGCTGCCATGACTAAGATATTACCAAATTTTTATAAAACACCTGTTTCGAATTTTCCAATAATTGTAAGTTACACTCTATCTCAATAGTCAATAATTTTAATAATTAAAATTTCTTATAAAGGGTATTTTAATTTGTCCTATTTATCAGATACGAAGTTTTGCACTAGTACAGGAAAGAGATTCTAGCAACGCAATAGCTGTTGTTGTGGTTTCTTCAGTAGCATTCATCTGCCTACTCCTTCTTGCTGGCCTTCTGGTAAGAGATAAACACAGAGATAAAGTGAGATTTATTTGATATCCGCAAACAAAGAATAGAAAATTGGTATTCACGATACACCGAGTATACTACTCATTACCAAACACGATACGTTTCGATTCATAAAAATGCAGCTGCGTCGTAAGCTCATGAAAATCTTCCTCGTTTGTACACCTACTCGAAACTTACCTTTCTTGGTACATTACTCATAGGTAATACATTACGTCGGAATATCCGTGTCGAAAAATTAATTTTGTAATTATGTTTATCTGATATTTAGATGCCACATTACAAAGTAAAAAAGAAATATCATTTATTTTTTATGAATTTCAATCTCTAATAGTTATGAGACAATGCAATAATAAGTAATTAATATTATATATATATTTTCAAATAAAAATTAATAAATTATTTAAAAATAATTTGAAAAATTATCTGTAGATCATAATAATAGTTAATGTTTCTTCATATTGTTTTATTTTTTTCAAATTATTTAAGTTAATATTTATATTTTTTTAATAGTATACCCCCACCCCTCAATGAATGTACATTTACCTTCTTATCTTTATTTTCAATGTTATATGTTTCTTTTCGGTATATATTTGAAACGATAATACGATCGCTAAAACTTGCTAGTGGTTGCGATAAGTACGAGGCCATACTTAAGCTGCACGTATATCACCAATATATACATACATTTATTATCGATTTTTTAAGATTAAAAATGTGTTGTTCATTTTGGCAGTTTGTTATGAGAAAAAGACAAACGAGATTCAATTATGGGGAACGATGTCGACCTGTATCCTTGGATGCCTATAGTTTGGATAGTGTATCTGCTTATAATAGTGTTAGACGAAAAGGCGTTGCTAGATCATCGAAAAGAAGTTATGGTAATCCTGCTTTTGAAGATTCAGTATGTATATTTTATTATATGTGTTTAAATTTATAAAAATCAATATGTATTACATTATATATGTAATATAATATAATATTAATATATAAAATTTGCAGTGAAAATATTGCAATTATTTAATTACATATATATAAAAATTAAAACTTTATATAAATATAAATTTATAAAATTATAATTTTTTTTTGTTTTCTTACAGAGTGCAGTTCCATCTCACCCATTAAATTTCACCGGGCTTACTTCTTTTTCAAACGACGTCGATGCCATAAATGAAGAATTTTTAGGTATACCACAAGTTTCTTCTAAGATGGATGAGCTTCCTTCGGGCGCTGAAGTGAAAAATAGATACGCGAATGTGATTCCACTTCCAGAAAGTAGAGTACCATTGAAAAAACTCAACGATGATCCTCTTTCAGAATATATTAACGCCAGTTACGTTCGAGTTAGTTTATTTATTATTTTTATTTTGTTTATATAGTTGAATTGTATATATATATATAAATTTATAAATATTTTGTCAGGGTCCCAAAAATGCAATAAAATATTACATTGCATGTCAAGCACCTTTGGATACAACAGTTACTGATTTTTGGCGTATGATTTGGGAACAACAATCCAAAGTGATCATTATGCTGACTGATCTTGTAGAAAATGGAGTTGAAAAGTGTACCGAATATATACCACCGTCTGAAGTGACCGATTGTCATAGATTGTATGGTGATTTTCAAGTGACATTAAAGAAGCGAGAAACCAAAGAGAAATATGCAATATCAACGTTACATTTGAAAGTAAGAAATTTCATTCAAATTAAATTGAATTCATCTTAAACAAATGTGATTATAAAAGTGGTCTATGTTATTTTTTTTTCGTATTAAGATATTTTAAAATTTTCAACTTAGAATTCATTGAAAATAATATTTTTTTTTAATATGAAAAACATAAAATAAGTAACACTATATATTTTATTTCTTTTTAGGTAATTTTTTATTTAATTTTATATAGCTGTAAAAATAATATTGGAGAAAAAATGTTTTATTACGTATCTCAAATGACACTTATTATAAGACCAGTTTTATAATCATCAATTTATCATCGATGTATGACATTATACTAATAGTATTCGTCTCTTTTAAAGAATTTAGAGAATAATACGTTCAGAGAAGTATACCATATTTGGTACTTATGGCCAGCTAGTGGCGTTCAAACGGACGGTGCCGGACTTATCGCTGTACTTCTCGAAGCCAGAGCTCTTCAAAGAGGTGGTCCAGGGCCTATAGTGGTCCATTGTAGTCCTGGTACAGGTCGTACAGGAACACTGATAGCATTAGACCTGGGAATTAGACAGTATGAAATAACGCGAACGGTAGACGTACCAAGAGTGGTTTATACGATAAGAAGAGATAGAGCTGGGGCTGTGCAAACTAAAGAACAGTATACTTTTATATACAAGGTAAGTGTATACAAATATTTTTTTTTCTTAAATTAGAATAAGAAATTTGTATGATTAATTTGTATAATTTTCTTTTTGAAGGCATTAAATTTATATGCAACCAAACTTGCTGGAGGTATGCTGGAATCAACCTAAACCGACATCAATAAATTGTTTTCGGTTTAATTTGTAAGAAATTGGGGCGAGTGCTACAAAAAAAAAAATATTTAAGACTAATTTCATAATAATCTTTATCGTTGTTTTTTTTTTCTTTTTTATATAATTGAAAAAACAGACGGATAGAAAATTTTTTTTATTCCAGTTTAACTGGAATGAAAACAAAAGCAAAGAAAATATAAATATAGATTATTAACGAGTATTAATGTTTCGATCGGTAATTAATGATCGAATGAAAGGCTGAATAATACTTGTGATATGTGGACCATTCGTTGATATTCATTATAATAATGCATATTTATACATATATAAATGTATATATATATAGATATATACGTGATTTATCTATCGCGTTATATTTTTTATTACTTACGGCCGTTTCAATGAATACAACTTTTTATCTGCTTTGATAAAAATTACTGAAATCTCTCTTTGGTGAAAGTATTCAGTATTAAGGCATTATATTTTTATGCTTGAAAGCAAGATCGAAAAAGAAGACAAAAAGTTTTTTTTTTTTGGGCAAGTAGTATTTAAAAAAATACAATGCTACAAAAATTGACACAGTTAGCTTCAATTTGTTTTTGAAGAGATAAAATATAGAGGTGTATTTATAAGCTAGATATCAAAATTTATTTATTTTTTTTGTTCTCAGAATGATATCTTCACACTACTATTGTTTTTCTTGTGTGTATTAGATTTTTCATATTTTAAGAAGCAAGCTTATTGTGCAACCCTAGACGATGCGCTCTCTTTTTTTTCCAAATTAATTAAAACAGAGATTGCAAAGGCATTTCGAATTTATTGACGTCAATGTGAATATATTTTACCTTCTTTTTCTTTTTTTCGTTGTTATTATTGTTATTGTTATTGTTATCTGTGTTTAAAGTATATCCCAATTCGTAGCACATTGCTCTCTATAATTGTATATAAGTAATAAAGAAATGCAGAGGCACGTTGATTGAAATTTCTGACTTCATTTTTTTTTTTTAATCTAAACTTCTGTTGAAAAAAAAACTTATTGTTTACGACATGGTTCAGTTTTTTCAATTTATAACCGTAGATACGCTAGCCAGTACCTTTAACAACAGAAAAAAAATGAATAAATGCTCTTATTTGCACACTATATGCTCAACTTTATTTTATCAAATATTTTTTATACATCGTTAATTAGTTGAAAATAATTATTACACTTTGAATAATTATAAAATGGCGACTTCACGAGTGGGAGATATGTCATACGCATGCGCAAGCACACTTGGAAAAAAAATGTACTGGTATCTTTTAGTAGTCTCTTATGGTAAATTATTATTGTACTCGTCGGTAATTAATCACTTTTTTTATCAATTGGTAATTATCTTCTCCGTCGATAATATTTTCAAAAATACCAGTAGAGACTATAAAGTTTCATCACTTCACCACCAGATTGAGCAGTAATCTCATTTCCGTAAAAAACTATATATAGGTAAATCCTTTAAGTATATATATCACGAAGCCTACATATATAATAAATTTTCTATATAAATTCACACAACAATATATTAAACAAATCTTCCGCTCCTTCCATTTAATTAATCATTTTTCTCCATCTTCTCTTTACTCTTTAATCAAATGATCGATTAGTTGTTTATGAACATATTTAAAAGATATAACTATACAAGTTAGTCTGATGCGATCATATTATCCCCTTAAAATTTGAAAGATTAAAAAGGGTGGTTAAGAAAAAGTTGTAAAACTATCCTAAACAATTTTCTTTATGTTTATCTAGTTCGAGTATATAAGAATAACAAAATTTTACTATATGTTAATTCGTTGTTAATCTAAAAGAAATATTAAACATGAAGATAAATTTTAACAATGTCAAACATAATGATAAACAATTGTCAAAAATATTGTTAGGCACAATGACATTTGTCCATTTAAAATGTAGCTAAATTAGGGTTCAGATGTACAAACAGAAGACATAGGCGTTCCCATCATTCCAGACAACTTTGGTTTTAACTGGAGAGCTTTCATGGAAGAAAACGCCCGCTATCCAGGTGGTCTACCGGTTGTCTGGCTTGGACTGGCTCGAACTGGATCGTGGCTGTTAGATCTTGAGAGGTCCGGGCTCGTTCGATCTGCTGATCGCCAAGGAAATAAGCGTATTCGAGGAATAATTGTTTAAGCGTTAAGAGGTTAACCCAAGATATGTAGTACCTCATATATAGGCGTGGTTATTAACCAATTCTTATATATGCATTTTTATATATATATATGTGTCAGTATATCTTCCCTGTGTCATGAATTTACGTCATTTTAAAAACAAATATCAATTACAGTCATAGGAAAAACACAGATTTTAAATAATTTTATAAACACATAAATATATATGTAACTATACATATATGTTATTATTTTTATTATTATTATTAATGTAAAAAATTTCAATCACCGTACATATTCATAAAGTTTCAAAAACCTACTATTATACATATGTTTAATTAATCTAGATGAATATAGTAGTAGTGATTTATTATTTGTCTTTTAACATTACAAGGATTATAATATATTGCAGATCTGCAGAAAAAAAAACAGAATGAAAAGAAAACTAATGATAAAATAAGCGAATATTAAAAAAAAATAGAATACATAGATTATACAAAGTTAAATAGTAATCCGGATGAATATATTTTGCATAATTGATCCATTTGATAATTAAAAAAATAGATTTGGATTGTTTATTAATAATTCATAAGTTCGATTGAATCGATCAGATTCAAGAAAAAAAATTATGCATTATGTAAAACATAAATATGAGAGAATTTTATAAACATCTTTTGTATACATTTTTTTATTATGTTCTTTTCTTTTTTTTTTTTTTTTTCTAACAGGTTGAATACTCATTCGAAAGACACTGATAAATTACAACGAGTTAGGATAAAATTAAAGATTTATAAGACGTCTTTTTATTAATCACTGGATTCACTTGTAATATCATTTACTACGAAGAATATTATGTTTTATGATTTACTCTGGCATTTTATATCTGTTATTTTTGAAAATCGCATATTTCTCTCTTCCTATATCTTTCTCTCTCTCTCTCTTCGTCTTTCTTTCTCGTTCTTTTAATCTATGTTTTTAATTATTGTTGTGTGGACGAAACTAAATGTCCTGGAGGTAAAAACTGGTTAATTGTTTTTTTTTTCAACGTATCGTGTTCTTACAACTCATCGAGGAATGTAATAATTACATATACATATGTATATATTCATAAAAACGATACTTGTGTTCCTCATTTCAGTTTTTTTTCTCATCGCAGAGATAGACAGAACTGAAAAAATTCAAACAAGTGTAAATAAAAAAATACTGTGAATATTAGTTAAAAAAGTTAGGGAACATTTCGTTTTAAAAAGAAAATGAAGAAAATATTAATAACAGTAATAATAATTATAATAATAACAATAGTGTGATAATTTTCGATAAGGACACAAATTACAAAAGTAAACATTATAATATAGAAAATAAAATGAAGTTTCATTTGAATTAAAAACATATGCGATCGAAATTTTAATTTGTTTTCCAAGTGGATTCATACGTATTTAAAAGTATGTATAAGAAGGATTTTTGTTCTCTCATATATACGCAAAATTTCATTTATTTGTCTATCTTCGTAAATCGATTGATTTCGTGAAAATGATTTATCTTAGCAAGGTAAAATATTTGATAATGATGAACGATCCAAATGCGGTGATGAAATTCGAAGGCGCTCTTTATATAGAATCCCCTCAAAAAACACATAAAGAGAAAGAAATAAAGAGAGAGAGAGAGGAAGAGAGAAGCCGAAGCCATGTGTACTTACTTATATACATATGTATGTACGCTGATCGCGTTTAAGTGCAATCGTAAAACTGAAGAGTTTTAGATTGCTTGCCCGCACTTCCTGCCCTGATTCCGGTCACCTAAAGCAAAAGAGAGAGAGAGAGAGAGAGAAACATAGTATTCGATCCAAAGAACTCTTGTTCAAACGGAAGTTAAAATTGGCGCAGAAATTTTGATTTTGAATGAGCGATGTTGGTAAGGTAGGAATCTTCGCAGAAGTAATATTTCAAAAATGATATCAATTGACATGATTTATGTACATGTTTGTATATATATATACTTTATACATTTTCTTACATATATATATATATGTATATTCATATTTTACATGATACTGACATATGTTCATAAACCGAGGGCGTCTAACTATAGTTCCACGAACGCGAAATATTAATTTAGATTTCTGCGAGTTCTCTTCTCGATGGTATGCATGCATCATAAATGCTTTTCTTGGTAGATCACTCGGTATTTCTTTGAATTTTCATTCATATCACTTTCCACTATCTCTCTCCCTTCCTCTCTCACCCTAATTTTCTCACTTTTCAAAGACTATATTATTTATAGAATGAAATTCAATTTTCACAAGCCAAGAAACAAGGAAGGTCAAAGGGAATTCCATATTCGATTTTGTATATGTACTATATGTAAAGTGAGTCACAGGAATATTGTACCCATTGACATCATAAATCTTAAATAATCTATAGATGCATTCAATTCTACTGATTTAAGGAATTCAATTAGGTTTCCTTCGAAAATTATAAAAACGCGAACAATTATTACTCGTAGTTATACATTTTTATTTCTTTCTGTCCTTTAATAACAGATTTTATGTTAGTCATACTGTTCTATCAACTTAATTATTCACTTCTTGTGGATTCATACATATATATATTCCTTATTTCCTAAAACTGTGCATAATCAAATTCTTTTTATATGCTTTCCCAAAAATGCTTCATTATTTTTGGTAAGACCTAGGATTTCTACGATTTAACTAAAGCATACAATATAACGCTAGTATATGTATATACATAAATCGGTCTCTTGTGGGCGATACTTTATTCTTGTATACCTTTTACCATTCTCCAATAATTATGAAAATCTCAAGGGACTTTGCAATAAGATGAGTAGTGAAATATAAAGAGAAAAAATCGTATTTTATTAACTTCTCTCTCTATATATAATCTTAAAATAATACAATAATCTCATTTAATTGTATTCGTTCCGTTACCTTCAAAAATTATAATTATCGTTGTTAATCTATCATCGATGATGTATATAATCATCTTTATTATCGTTTCTTATTACTCGTATATCTTAACTAAAAGATTGTTTTTTTTTTTTTTTATGAAAAATAGAGACAGAGATAGATAGATAAAAAAAACATAGAAATGGAGATAAGAGAGAAAAAAATATATAGAGAGAGAGAGAAAGAGAGGAAAAAGGATTAGTAAATCATCAATAATAGGTAAATAGATGGATAACCAACAAGGATATAACTCTTTTATGTGAACAAACGTTTCCGAATGCTTATAATAATTATGTTTTTGCTTATTATCTTTGTCACGGGATAATAATTGACGGTCGTATCATCTTATCACACGTGATCTTTTTCCTATTCCCTCTCTCTCTCTTTTTCTTTTTCGCGTGCAAGTGAGTAATATTTATGTATATATGTACATGCACATTTTTAATTATATATAATTACCCTTGTCAACAATTTTATATAATTTAGAAGAATATAAAAATACTTCTATTATTACAAGGATAACGATCATTCAAAATCTGTATATATATATAGATAAAAATATTTCACATGTCCTATCGTATATGATACATATGTGAGTATGATACAAAAGAAAAAGAAATTGATTGTCAGAGAAGGAGAGAGAAGCTTAAAATAATTGTTATTAACGATGTTTTCCCTAATACTATAGGTAAAAAAATATAAGTAATAAAAAATAAATAATATATGCTACATATGTATTATTAGCATTTTCATTCTATAGTTTTATTTTTTCATTATTTTATTCTATGATTACTATTTTTCTAATTATTGAAATAATTAGAAAATGGTGTGCACCTATGATACATAAATGTATGATCTAAATTGATCCTAACTTTGTACACATAAGAAAGTTTTGACGATAAGATTTAAGACTTCTGAAAATAGGCTCGCGTACGTTCTCTCTCTCTCTTTCTCTCTCTCTGTGTTTCTTTCTCTTTCTCTAGTTGATCATCAATAATATCGATGCTTTATTTGTGCCATTCTCACGGCGAGAGTAAAAGCAAGACCGAGATACTGGAGACTTGAGTCGAGTTCTTACCGGAATATTTTGCTTTTCCGTTAAAGAATGCTAATTGAGCTAATTCCGTCTCTTGCTTCCACGCACGACCAACATAAATATTACCAATGATTTCACGAAATTTAAATGAGAAACGGAAAAGTTTCTTTTCAATTTCGATATTGTTTCCCGAAACTTCTTATAACTTTATTATTTTTATTTTCATTCTTTTATCTACCATCGGTTCAATCAATCGATAAATAAATCGAACAATTGATCGATGTTTGATCAATGAATCTATACTTTACTCTTCTACTTCTGATTAGATGATTTAATCTAATCATAACATATTAGTTGTCGCTTTTTTCTTTTATCATTTTCATTGTTTTTAATTTTATTTTATTCTATTTTCCGTAAAAATGTAATGCGACAAGATTAAGTAGAAAAAAATATCAATTTTAACATTGATAATATAAATCAATAACATCAAGATACATACATAGATGTGTCAGCGTTAAATTATATAATACAATTAAATCAGGGAAACCTTAGTTTTTTACTCCATATTATTTTAGGCACACATTTTTAGGAAAAATAATAAAAAGAATTTTATTTTATACAATAAAAAATATTATTATATATTTAAAAAGTAACGAGATATTCTAATATGAATTCATACGCGAGACGAGTAATTAAAGAATGAAATTGAAATTTGATCAGTCTTTAAAGTTTGCTATTCTTTTTGCAACAATGCTCGTTGTTATCCCTGCTTATATATCTTCCTGTAATTTGAATACCAATATTCGATTAGTCCTGCTGTGTTATCGGATCTAATCTATGGATTATATTGATTATTTTAAATTGACAGTGGGAGGAGTACAAATATTCCTGACAATGAGACTCGTTGTATATGTACTTTCTGTTTACATTCCAAATATTAGCGCTTTTTCGAATAATACTATTTGATTACATTTGATTTATTCTTTTCAATAAATATCCATACGATATGGTAGTCAGATTCTTTTCTGAATAAAAAGAAAGAATCGTCAAGGTCGTTCGACAAAATCTAGTTCGATGTCCCTCACCTAGTTTTATAAAGTATACAATCTCTCTCTCTCTCTCTCTCTCTCTCTTTCTTTCTTTCTCTCTTTCTCTTCTTCTTCTTCTTTTTCCTTTAAGAAAAAGTACAATTTTAAGCTATCTTATTTCAGATTATTGAATAAAATTCTTACGAATAGTAGTATGAAAACCTTCGGACTCAATTAACAATTCGAAATTCCGTCTATCTTTCTTTCTTTCTTCTTTAAATGGTAAAAATCGGTTACATAAACATCATAGTTAATTAAAATATGAATATATTATTAGGTTCGTGCATATGAATTGTCGGATTTTCTTTACATGTGCACGTTTGTCTCTTTGTTTTCGTTATTCTTTTGTTTTAGCTCATAACTTCATTTGTAGTTGTATTGTCTATTACCAGAATCATATTTCAACATAGAAGATTTTTTTAAAGGTTCAATTTTGTTATTTTTTTAAATTTTCTAAAGATATGAATTCAACCGATATTCGTGTAATTTTTTTATATCAGTATAAACTTGGTAATAATGATGCAAGAGCAGCACGCAATACAAACCAGGCATTTGGGGAGAATGCTGTTAACGAACAAACGTTGGTTTGAAAAATTTCGGTCTGATGAGTTTTCCCTACAAAATGAACCATGTAGAAGACCCAAAACATCTGTGAAAAAAATGCTCCAAAAGCATTGGTAGAAATGAATCCTACTGTATCTTCAAGGAAACTTGTTACCAGAATGAAAGTTGACCATACAACAATATTACGACATTTTACGGAAATTGACAAGATCGAAAACATGGATAAACAGGTACTAAGCGAAATAAGCTAGATCGGTGAAACGTATGTTCATCAATACTAATTCGATTTTTACAAATGAATTAAAGTGTGAAATTTTGCAACACCCAGCTTATTCACGAGATTTTTTGCCAACCGACTTTCATTTTTTTAAACATTTAGAATAGTTTTTACTAAATTCCATAGTTGAGAGAATTTATTAATTCTAATGATTAGAATTTCATTAAGACTAGCATCTATGCATTCAAATCTCGTTGGAAAAATTTATTTTAATGAAATAAACAGGTTTTAAAAAAAGATATGTTGATTTATATATTCACTTAAAAATCCAACATTTCATACGCATCAATCTAATACAAAACTTATCGATAAATGCAACAAGTTTTGTACGTACAAGATTAAAATAATAAAAAGGGAAAAAGAAAAGATGTAAATAACATGGTTGCATGCCGATTCTACATACAGGGTGTCTGAGGTTTTTTCGTACAAACGTTGTGAGCGTATTCTATGCTCAAAAATATGAATAAAATGTTATCATTTAAAGGCTTATTTAAAAATTATAACATAAATTATAAAATTATCTAAAAGTGGTGTCCGAAAATAATGTTTAGCGGTTTTGCATATGTTGTTTATTATCTTATGTTAGAATGATTCAGCGTATTTTCCTCTGAACAATAGCTTGGCTGTCTAGATTACCTGATCTCACCTCAATAGATTTTTATTTGTGGGGAAAACTAATACAAGAAGTTTATGCAACTGATTGCGAGATAGTTACATTTGATGTTATGGTAGAAGGAATTAAGAATGCAGTTACAGTAATTAATAGAAATCGATAAGAAATTCGCTGTCATGAGCAACGGTGCCAAACTTGTATTCGCATAAACGAGTAACATATTGAACAAGACATTTAAACGGTTTTACAATTTATTTCATAACTTTTGAATAAAGTTTTAAATGACCTATGTTTATATAACATTTTTTTCTTAATTTGAGTGTAGAATATGCTTACAAAGTTTATACGAAAAAATCTCAAACACCCTGTATATATTATGTACACAGAAAAAAAAAAGGAGGGTCGCGTACGTCGCATACATCGTATGAATTTGCAAAAGGGTGCGCGCATGCGCATGATCGAGAATGCGCGCGCCGCTTCATTTGGAGTGGGGGGAGAAGTAAACGCAGGGAAGTGGCGCGCCAACTTGTTTCGCGCGGGATTCAAGTTCGTGCGTTCGAACTCTGCGTGCAGTGTATTCGCTCTGTTAAACGTCTTTAGACATATCCTTTTTTTGTGCTCTCCATTTTCGTCATTCGTTAGTAGTAATCTTTTTTCGCTCTTCTTGTTTTATTTTAATTTCTTTTTCTTTTTTCAGCTTAATCGTGATGTACACGTGTATATAGTTTCAATCAGTTTATACGTATTATATGCATTTATCTTTTATCTATTTATTTTTTACACCATTGCACTTTCTGTTCTTACTTTCACCTTTAATCCTTTCGCATTTTTATTATATTCCTTTCCTTTTACTTCGCGAATAATTCTGACTATCTTTAAACATACATTTCCTGTTTTATAATAATTCGCATTTACTTGATATCGGTTGTGTGTGCGTTATATTGTGTTCTTCGAAAGTGTTATTACAACAAATCAAGTACCATCATCGAACTCATCTTTCAACAAATTTCTCATCTTATTCGGATACAAACACATACGCACATATAGGTTTATTTCCCATATAATAGTAAGTTTTGAATATGTCACTCAATGTTGGCGGAAACTATGAAAGATATTATTACCGTTCGTTTATTGCTATCGTTTGATAAAACGAAAGATAAAAGACATAAATTAATTTATTATTATTTTCTTTTAAATAAGAAATTAGTAAATATTCGAAGTTTTGTATAATATTATTTTCTGACTTTTCCAGGAAGTATATAGCTCTCATTTTTTTTTTTTTTATATTTGAAAAAATACGATCTGTATCTAATCTTAGACGTTCAGAAGTTACTATTGGCCGTACAGTTTTAGAGTCGTTAATATACGTATGTAAATATGTATGTGCGTAATGAAACATCAATGTTCTGTTTCATCTCTTTTTATTTTTTCTCTATTTTTCTTCCTTTCTTCTTTTTTTTTCTTTTTGGAGATCGATTCTTACAAACTCATAGTTTATTAATCTTTTACGTCATTTAAAATGCATTCCACGTATATTACGAACAATTTTTAAAATAATCTCCGTAAAATAGCAATCTGTGGTATTTAATTGATAATCTTCTTGCAAGAGAGATAAGATCGATAACATGAAAACAAAATTCGAAATCGTATTCGTTT
Organism: Polistes canadensis; assembly: GCF_001313835.1. Taxonomy (NCBI): domain Eukaryota; kingdom Metazoa; phylum Arthropoda; class Insecta; order Hymenoptera; family Vespidae; genus Polistes; species Polistes canadensis. The sequence continues at coordinate 292,392 of NW_014569619.1, forward strand.
TTCTCGGATTATAACAAACAGATTGTGTCAATTATATTGTTTATTTTGGACAAAGTTTTGGAAAGATTAGAGAAAGAAATTTTGATACAAAATCTAGATAGATTATACGAGTGGACAAAAAATATGATTAAAATTTGTTTATAATTTTTCATATCTGTATGTATGTGCGTGTGTGTGCGTGTGTGTGTGTGTGTGTGCGCGCGCGTGAATTTAGAATTCAAAAAAATTTGATTCGGCATTGAAAGAAGATGGTAAAATTTGTCAAGGAGCGATACAAAAAAGATCTCTAAAATCGTTTAACGAAAGCCAGAATTAAATTATAAACGAGTAGGCATACGAATTCGATGTCATTCATTAAACGTAACCATGAATCTTTAATTTGATTAATTAAAAAGATAGCATATGATACATTAAATCCATTTCACTTGTGTAAATGTGTATTCACAAACCAAAAATTTTTGATATTAAATTTACATTGACTTTTAATTGGTATTTTATTGGTAATTTTGAGTACTCTAAAAATAATTATAAAACGACATGGAATTTAGATTTTGATTTTCGGTTTTTCTATGACCCATTTATTTAATTTAAATGTAACTTTAATTCTCAGACTTCAATTTCCATGTTTTCTTTTGTCAACTTAAATAATTCACGTTTATATTAAGGATATAATCATTATTGCAAAAAAAAAAAAAAGAATTAACGTTTGTTATATCTGTCTCGTTTAATTGATAATATTATTGTTAAAAAAAACAGAAAACACAAATGTATTTGAATATATGCTTAGTTACTTATTGCGTTTGATATTGATTTCATTTTATTAATGCTACTAATATGATCTTATTGCTACTATTTTTAAATTGCACGCGTAATTATCGAATTTATGTTCGAAGAAAAACAGAATAACGAGGAAAAAATATTTAATCATGTTCGAAAAAAAAGAAGTAGTAAAAAATTAGGAAATATAGTAAAATAAATACGAATACATATTTCCTCTAAACGGTCAGTCGTTAAAAATAGATAATAGTAATAATTTACATACAAGTTTAATCTATTATACATTTAAAAAATATTAGATATTTATGTATATATGAAGCGTGTTGTGAAAGCGAGAAAATGGCTATTTTGAATAATTTTCAATCGTTTCTACTTCTTGTTTTTTCTCTTGAAATCAGAAGAAACAAAATGGAGAGCAGACTTCAAAATAAAAATGTCAAGGACGAGATGATTGGAGGAACACAGCAAAATGAAAATAATAAAAGATCTCCAATGACTTTAAATGTGAGCGGATTGTGGGATGTTGTTCCGCGTATGGACCATTACAGGTATTTACATAAATAAATTATTCATTGCAAAATTGTTTATCTATTATTAATATTATTAATTACTATTATAATTCATATCCAAATTATTAATATGTTTTTATTACTATCCATTTTATGGACTTGAGGAATCCGTTTTCTTTACAATTGTTTAAAAACAAGTCTTAAAATCTATCTACATTTTTACTATATTATAAATTAATAATATAATTATTATTATATATACAATATAAAAAGGATATAAATAAATAAATTATACATGTGACATTCGTCATATATATATATATAACTGCACAATTCATTTTATTATTCTTAACAGTAAATAATTTTTTCGCTTAATAAAACGTGCTCAAATTTAAATGATTTATGGGCGTACAACAACAAACAATTATCATTTATCTTAAATGATCCTACATCTTAATCGAGCCTAAGTGCTCGCGTGTTTCAATCTTTATATTAGCCTTATTGAACCTTCTCGATATATATTAATTGTCTTTTAATCAGAATAGAATAAAAGTGTATTCATATATACACTGAGAGATCCCAAGTAGACAACATATTTAATAAATCGAGAAAATAACATGATACCACAAATAGTAATTAAGTTAAACGTATATAAAATTAATTTGAAAGAGAGAGAGAGAGACAAAAAATAGATCTGATCTAATAGTCTTACGTGTATATCTTGTAATTATACTCTAAGAAAATTAAAGTAAGAAAATACTAATCTTAAAAAGATAAAAACAAAAAACACAAAGTAATTATATTTACGTAATACATATATATTATATATAAATAAAAATAATAAATGAAATTTATTGAAAATGATACTTATCAAAATATTAATATTAGTTATATAATTAAAATAATATAAAAATATAATATATTTATATATATATAATTAATATACATATTACAGATTAAGTCGTCGTGCGAAGAGGCCATCTTTGTGTACTTTGCACGAGGGAAATTTGATAAAGGTATGAGCACCATTATTTTTCTTATTCATCGACCATTATACTTTAATGATATTTTTATCGATTTAGCCGACCCCTATAAAGGAATAATAAGATAGGATAAGATTAGGTAGGGTTGGATAAGTATATTGAGTTTACGTAGCAATAAAGGATTGATCGGGATAGGTAAGATTGCTTGTTAGGATTAAATGCTCACAAAGAAATAATGTTGAACCCTTAACAAGTAGAAAATTTCCGCATTATGAGTAAGTCGTCACGCAATAAATGTTGCAATCGTTAAGGGTTGGTAATATATTCCCATTAAATTTGATCCTTATACTATACCTGTAAATCATCTTATTAAATCCTGTAATCCTTTTTCAGGATCCAAATGTTGAAGCAGGACAAATTGGGATAACATCACAAATTCATACTGGTGGAATTAAATTAGGATGGATCCAAGGTGTTTTAATACCATGCCTTTTAAATATATGGGGTGTTATGCTTTTCCTAAGACTCTCATGGGTTGTAGCACAAGCTGGAATATTACAGAGTACGATCATTATAGGAATATCAGCAGCGGTGTGTGTTATTACAACATTAAGCTTAAGTGCAATTAGCACTAATGGCGAAGTAAAGGGAGGTGTGTGTGTGTGTTGAGTTACAATTCGATTACTTCTAATTTTTTTTTTTTTCCTTTCATTCTTCCCGAAACAGGAGTGCCATTTATTTTATATATATATACGCTCAACTGGTTTTTTAAACGTTTAAATACCGTGTAAAAAACCGGAAAAAATATGTTTCCTATTTGAAAAAGAGGAATACGTTTTATATTATCCAAAAACTATATAAAATAAGATAAAGAACTAGATTTAATTTTAAAAATTGTGTAAAAAAAAATAATAAGAACTTAACTATATAAGTTTTGAGATATATAGTACAGCATTGTTTAACTTCTCTTATATTAGTCCGCGTGCCATTTTTTCTTTTGAAAATATTTCGAAAGCCAAAGAAAGGTAGATAATCAAAAAATCTTTTTTATTTTAAATACGTGAGTATACACATATTCTTTTTTTCTTTCTTTTTTAATAGGTAAAGTTATAGTATATCAATTTGCAATTTTACTTATTAAATTTTACCGTTTAATAATTTATATTACTACTTATATATTATTATTTTCTCAACACTTTTTCTTTTGAAATAGAAAACAATAAATGAAATGATAAATTTACAGGTGGCATATATTTTATCATCTCTCGATCACTCGGACCTGAGTTTGGTGCATCTGTTGGAATAGTCTTTGCATTTGCGAATGCAGTTGCAGCATCTATGAACACTATTGGTTTCTGTGATTCCATGAACGATTTACTCAAAGAATATAATCTTAAAATTATAGATAATGGAGTACAAGATGTTAGAATTATTGGTACTATTGCTCTTATAGTGATGATATTGATTTGTGCTATTGGCATGGAATGGGAATCAAAGGTTTGTTCGTTTATACATTCGTTTGTCTTTGCTTAACAATTGACATTACTTTTTTCTCAATTTTTAAATTAATTACTATTTGAGAATATATTTTAACATATTTTTTATATATTTATCAGGCCCAGAACTTTCTTATTGCAGTCATCATAGCAGCTATATTTGATTTTTTAATTGGTACTATCATTGGCCCTAAAAATGAAGAACAAATCTCTCAAGGATTCATTGGCTTTTCGTGTGAATATTTTATATTATTTATATACATGTATATATAGAGAGAGAGAGAGGGTGAGATAAAAGTTTTTATGTAGGTTAACAGTAACTAGGTGATTTTATAAATCAATTGCTTGTTGTTTGAGATTTTTCAAACTAAATTTTTTTTATTCAGATTATAAAACGACAAGTCAAACCACAAGTGCTAAAAAAATTTTAAAAAGAATAATTGATTTTTAAAATCACTTAGAATTCATTGGCCTTTTGAAAAACATTTGGCTCACCCTGTTTTATATATACTTGATTTATAATATTTTTGTCTTCGTGTGTAATGTATAAATTAATATTTTGTTTTTCTTCATTTTCCAGGGGAAGTATTTAAAAGCAACTGGGGCTCGGATTATCGATTTTCTGAGAACAACAATCAAACATTTTTTTCGGTTTTCGCAATATTTTTTCCTTCGGTAACTGGTATCCAAGCTGGTGCAAATATTTCGGGAGATTTGAAAAATCCAGGGAAAAGTATACCCATTGGAACGCTCTTAGCTCTCTTAATATCCATGATAAGTTATGTCACTTTTGTGTATTTTGCTGGTGGTGCAGCTTTGAGAGATGCAGGTATTGGATTGAATGGTACTGTTGAGTGTATATCTCAAAGTAATTGTTTATATGGACTTCATAATAGTTATACGGTAGGTTGTTAAATTAAAAATTCTAAACTAAAATAATGTTTGATTTATATATATCATGTGTATCATTAATCATTGTTTGTATAGGTCATGCAATTGATGTCACTTTGGGGACCGCTCATTTATGCTGGCTGTTTTGCTGCAACACTTTCAACGGCCTTAACTAATTTATTATCAGTTCCAAGATTGATCCAAGCATTAGGTCAAGATAGAATATACCCTGGATTAATATATTTTAGTAAAGGATATGGAAAATCTGGTGAGCCATACAGAGGATATGGACTTACGTTTCTTGTTGCGTTTGTATTTCTTATGATAGGTAAGTAATATCAGTTGACAATACTTTCCATGCGTATTATTATATAATAAAATAGTTATCTACTACTATCTAGCTATATATAATAGTTATGGATCTTATTACATATATATTAAATTACACAGATGAATTTGTTTTTAATAAATCATTTTTACTTTCAGCCAATCTTAATGCAGTTGCGCCATTAATATCAAATTTTTATCTAGCTTCTTATGCTCTTATTAATTTCTGCGCATTTCATGCTGCACTTATACGACCACTAGGTTGGCGACCTACTTTTAAGGTGCGTTTCTTTAATAAAAAAATTAGTTTACAAAAATTGAAGGTTTTTATTGAAAGATAAAGTATTTAATTAGTCTTAATGGATAATTATCTTTTATAGTATTACAACACTTGGTTATCTCTATTTGGCTTCATTGTTTGTGTAAGCATTATGTATCTCATCGACTGGATAACTTCATTAATAACATTTGTTATTATCTTTGCATTGTATCTGATAGTTGTATATCGTAAGCCAGATGTTAATTGGGGTAGCAGTACTCAAGCGCAAACTTATAAAACTGCATTATCTATTGTATATAGGTAAGTTCATATCTTTCAGTTACAAAAGTTCTCTTATTTTAAATTAGTCGAATAAATATTTTATATATACACAAAATATATTACATATGTATAATTATATATATACATATATATAAATTTGTAGATTGAATTCTATAGATGAACATGTGAAAAATTATGCTCCACAAATTTTGGCTCTTACTGGACATCCTGGTACGAGACCAGCTCTTTTATACTTGGCAAATCTTATCACAAAAAATAATTCCTTGTTAATCTCTGGGGAAATATGTCAAGTAGGTACTTTGTCATAGGATCTATAAGAGTCGAGTATGGATTAGTGATATTTGTAAAATAAATCACAATTAATTGATTCGCCATGACAGCTGCTATCAGAAAATAAGTACCAAAACATAGCATTCCATTGAAAAAAACAAACTTGACCTTTAAATCTCAGAAGCGACTAAACCTAGCAAAAAAAATTGACGTCATATTATAATCCCGAATTTTTCATGCTACTTTTGTTGTATAAACTTTTCTGCTACTATCATACTTCCGCAGCTATCTTGATGGCAATAGTTATTGAATCACCCTATATATTATAGATATATATAAAAAAGATTTATTATAAGCTGATATTTTTGGATTTAAAATATAAATCTTTTAAACATATTACATTTTTACAGACACGTTTGTCTTATCGATTACGATCAGTACATTTAAGAAATGGATATGCTTGGTTGCAAAGACATAGAATCAAATCTTTTTACCATGTTGTAGAAGATTTAAATTTAGAAAGAGGTGCATCAGCATTGATGCAAGCTACAGGAGTAGGAAAATTATCTCCAAATGTTGTCTTAATGGGTTACAAAACTCATTGGTCAACATGTAATCATAAAGATCTTCAAGAATACTTCAACGTACTTCAGTAATAAAATATCATCTTATGTTTCTTTTTCTATTTGTTATATATTTTTATTAACATTTTTTCACTCTTTCTTTCATTATTTCAGCAATGCATTCGATCACAAATTAGCTGTTACAATTCTACGTATTGAAGATGGTTTAGATTGTTCTGAAGTAACTTCTACTGTAGTAGACGAAGAGCATGGAACTCTAGCACAAAGTAGTTATGACTTAACTGGTTCTATGTTGATGCATGCTGATAGTGATCTCTCAATGAGTAGTCAAATACCAAGAGTACAAAGTGTACCAACTATAGGTATGTCGAATACATTAAATCATATCTTAATAAATACTATACATATATATACATTAAAAAAATTAATCATGAAAAATTATGACATATATATATTGTACTTTTATCATTTCTATAAATAGGAACACAATTTAATTCAGTTGAGGGACCAAATGTAATTAGAGAATCTCCTACTCATTGGAGTGCACGTGATCACATCAAGCAAAAGAAAAAACAAGCTACTGATAAATTACTTTCGTAAGTCTTGCATATTTTCTTTGATTAAAAAAGAAGTTCTGTATACCTACACATGATATATATATATATGTAGATGTAATAAAGTATGATTTTTCAATGATATTTTAGTGAAAAACGAAACGGAATGCCAGTGTTACCAGAACATATGACAATTTTCCAAAAAAAACATAAGAAAGGCATAATTGATGTATGGTGGCTTTACGATGATGGAGGTTTAACGATTCTTTTGCCATATATCATTAGTACTCGTACTAATTGGGAACATTGTAAAATGAGAATATTTGCTTTGGCTAATCACAAACAAGATATTGAGGCTCAAGAAAAGGAGTAAGATTTTTCAAATACTTGTATTAATCTGTTTCTTTTATATAAGTTTTTTACAAATTTTTTTGTTTATCTGCAGAATGGCAGAAATAATGGCTAAATTTCGAATAAAATATACTAGTTTAAAAATGGTAGATGACATCAGTATTTCTCCTCGACAAGATACTCAAGATTTCTTTGATAAACTTATATCTGATTTTCGAAGAAATGATCCTTCCGATAATTCAGGTTTGAACATTTATCATTATGATTAAATGATCGTCTTCGAAAGCATCAAAAGCATCAGTAAAAATTTTTTTTTTTAGAGTGCTGTGTCACTGATCTTGAATTACAAACACTGCGTGACAAAACTAATCGACAATTAAGACTTCGAGAATTACTTTTGGAAAATTCAAGTCAGTCGACATTGGTAGTAATGTATGTAATTATTCATAATGATCTTTATTTAATAATAACAATAATAATAAGAAAAAGAAAATGATATTTAACAAATAACTTACAGGTCATTACCAATGCCAAGAAAAGGTGCAGTATCAGCACCATTATATATGGCGTGGTTAGAAGCGTTAACTCGTGACATGCCACCAACGCTATTAATAAGAGGAAATCACACTTCGGTATTGACATTTTATTCGTAGTCTATAAATGATCAATTAGGTTATTAATATTAGTATTATTAATAGCTTAACTCGTATGATGTTTAGAAAAGAACTTTTTAGCTAACATCATATTTGACATAAATAGGCAGTATTTTTTAAGACATTAATGCCAAATCTCTCTTTCGACAATGTGTGTCTTACACATCTCTTTTTATCTCTTCTCTTTTTTATATATTACTATGTACTTATTATAATTATTATTATTATTATTATTATAATTTAGCTTCTACAAAAAGAAAAAGTGAACTTTGAAAGAAGATAAATTATACGAATGTACAATTTTTAAATAGATAATGAAATTATAAATTATATATTAAGTCATTAATCGACGACAATATCGATCATAAATAGTAGATAGAAATTTGCAGTACAATGCAATATTTGTACTTAATTGGCTTATCATAGTTGGAATTTAGAGTATCGTTAAAAATGTGTTATCAATGCATGTATTTCATGCACATATCGTTCTATAACAAATTTTTCTATTACTATTTATACAGTACTTATGTATGAATGGCCATTTGCACTTCTATAGTTCTTATATATATTGTACAAACTCTGAAAGTTTCGTATAAAAAAGGAAAAGAAAAGAAGAAAGAGATACTTTTATTATTCTCAATATTTTTAATATTATTATGAACATATAAGTAAGATTCTCTTTCCAAAAAATTTAGTTACCATTATACTGACTCCATTTTGTTCCACTCTAGAGTATAAAATGTACAGAATATTTTATTGACAGTCTTACTATTTATAACGCTTGCATATATAAGATATCAACAATGCTAAACTGCATGTTTAGAAAATAATGTAGTCTAATTTTTCATTATAAAATAATATCATTGTACTTATTAAGCATCTTTCAGTATACTACTTCTACAAATTTCATTTAAATACAATCTAATACTTTTAATTATCAATATGCAATCGACTTCTCCCATTGAATGACGAAGTTCTAAAACGAATATTAAGAAAATTCTAATAATATTATGTATACGTATATATACCCTCTCTTTTTGTTAAGAATTATAATAAAAAAAAAAATCCTTAAATAATTGTTTATATTAAGAAATATATATATATATATATATTACACCTTATAAAAAAATATAGTATTAATCTTAATTGTATATATAATTATAATAATAATATATAATAATATAAATATAGCTTTCTCGTTCAAACTTATGGAACTCACTTGTTGTTATGAGTTTCAAAAATTTTAGCAAAAGTACATTGTATTTGTTCCAGCATATCGCTCGCCAAAGTGGCCCTCTGTTTAATTTTATATGCTGCTGCATTACATTCTCTAATTAATCTTGATCCTGCGTAAGATGCTAATATCGCAGGTGACATAGAGGCTTCATTTGTTGCATTACAAATAGCCCACCACCAGAAAACAGCAATGGATCCAACTAAAAGATCTCCTTGACCACCGCATCGTCGTCCAGAACCAGACATGCAAGACCATACAATATCAGTTCCTTCTTGTCCACTTACTATAAGGTCTTTTGTTCCTTTACATAAAATAACTACTCTTTCTCCAAAACTATCTGCCAAATCTTTAACATCTGTAGATTTAACTACCGGAGAAGGTTCAATTGTTTTCTTTAATACAGATTTGACTAAACGAATAAATTCTACAGCATTAGGTGTAAGTATAAGATTTGGATAATTTATGACTACTTCAGGTTTTTGAGTTATCAAGTATAATCCATCTGCATCTATCACCAATGGTTTTTGCATTTCACGACAAATAGAAATTAATTCAACTATGACTCTGAAAGTTTTCTCGTCTCTTCCCAGTCCAGGCCCAATAACAATAACGTGTAAACAATCCAGCCAAGGTTTTATATGTTTGATAGCATCACTTTGATCCAAGATTCCATGTACGATTACATCTGGACTGAAAGATTTAATAGGAATGCTAGCTTCTTTTGCGCAGAATACATGTACCAGATCAGCACCGGTTCTAAGTGCACTCATTGCTGCGAAATAAGGTGCTCCAGTGTACTCTGCACTACCACCAAATATTCCTATTCTTCCATCTTGACCTTTATATTTAGTATTGTTTAAATTTGGTATGATCTTTCTTATTATTTTTAATATACGTTCGTCTGCAGATGCCCATGACGACATGGTTGATATACCAGTTAGATAAAAGAGTATTTCTGTAAACAAAATATGATATAGTAAAAGTTTTATTTTTAACGCTAATTATCTGAATAAGTTTTTATCCTTATATATATATATTAGCACATATTGAAAATATTACTTTCTCGTAACACTATTTTTATATTGCTTTTATGATTAACAATTTTTGTTATTGTATTTTATTTGTTTTAAAAAAACAATGTGTGAATATAATAATTACATATTTATATATATATTGGTATTGCGAGAAAAATATAAACCAAAAATTTTTCCATCGAAATATCTGTTTATAACGATTGTGTGAATATGCGTATAAATAAAAAACAAAAGGATTTTTGTATATTTCGTTGCTATCGAAAATATTTATAGGTAAGTCAAGTTGGTTAAATTTCATTTCCTAATTTTCTGTAAGAAAATATTACTTACAAGTAAAATAATTTTGTATAATTATTTCACAAAGAAGAAAAATGTTTCACATTGAAAAATTCGGTTACTTAGATAGAAATTTAATTCTTACTTTGCTCTTTATGTATATTTTTTGAAAATAACTGAATCATTGTTATCATCGAACTGTTTTTTCCTGATCTACGTACGATCGGGTAGAAAACTTATTTATAATGAGTGTTCAATATACAACTAAACGCGCGAAGTTTAAAAATTTTAATTATCTATAATTGCTAGGATGAAAATACGATTTAAATTAAATTTCGATTGAAATTATTTTGATGTAGATTTGTTTTAGTGCTAATGTATTAATTGACTACATATAATCTATTTCTCTATCCTAAGAGCAATATAAACAAAAGAAACCATTAATGCTAATGGTACCATCTGTTACTTTTAGATTAGATTTTATACTTACAATTAATATTCAGCCTTGCATCACGGTTCTCAGTCTTCAAGTAAAATTCATATAATATCCTTGTATTATTAATAATATTAATATAAAAATGTTTTTTCATAATGCTTCCAATTTAATTACTTCATTCTTGGATATACAATGGGGTCAACACTTAGGGGAAGAACTTGGACCGACAAATATCAATTCTGAGGTACATTCGTGTGTGTTCAAGTAATATATTAATCTATATATTATTATGTGATGACATAAAGGATTATGGATTCATAGTGGAAAGGAGTTAACACTACGAAGCATCACTTTCCATCCAAAATTTGGATAATAAGACCAACCTGGGAAACGACTCTTAAAATTCTCAGCATTTTACCTATCATTTTTGTGGGTATACTGGCTAATGGTGCACTGATCTATATAATAATCCGTGCTAAATCTTTACATACTACTACAAACCTTCTCATCGTTAACATGGCAATTGCAGATATATGCACATGCATTTTATGTCCTTGGATGTTTCTCTGTATTGATTTATATCAAAATTATATACTTGGACCTATAGGTTGTCGATTAGATGGATTTATAGTGCATGCTTTGACATTAGTCGCAGTATTTAATTTGAGCGTAGTTAGTTATGATCGCTTATCTGCTATTGTCTTAAACTGTTCTAGTAGATTAACAAAAAGGTTACTATTTTTAAATATATATTATATTGATAAGCATATTTTTGTTTTTAAATTATATATATATTATTACATGTAGATCTACACATTTGTTGCTTTATGCGATATGGATTTCTGGTATAGGAGTTGCAACACCATTATGTCTCTTTCGAAGCTATTATGAAAGACAATGGAGTGATTTTCTGGAAACTTATTGTACCGAGAATACTGTAGTGTTGTATCCATATTGGCATGTTTTTGCAGGTTTAACTGTATGGGCACCATTAACTATAATGGCAATATGTTATTCCTCTATTCTCATTAAGGTACTTTATCTGTTTTGTCTCTATCTATAGAAGGAGTATTATTATATTTTTGGTTTTAATTTTTAAGCTAGATAGATTTGAATCACAAGCATTAAGAAGTAAATATCCAATCATAGTACGTTATAAAGGAAAAGTGGCTCGTGCTTTAGGTATTATTGTTTTGGCATTTATTCTTTGTCGGGTACCATTCACAGTATTAATCATTCAAAGAGCACGACTCTTGCAACAACCTTCTAAACCAGGACAAGCAGAATCTATGTATTTTCTTTGGTAAGTACATTTATGTACAACTTTTATAAATAATTTTCATATAACTATAAACAAAGTAATAATTAATTAAAATAAAATAAATAAATTTTTGTTTAGGTATATAAGCAGATATCTTGTTCTCGTTAATGCTGCAATAAATCCTTTATTATATGGCTGCAGTAGTAGTTCTTTGAGAAAAGAATTAGCAATATGTCCTGCCACATCTTGGCTTATTTTTAAACGTAAAAAAAAAATGGAAAAGCAACATAGCAATCAACAGTGTAATTCAGAACCGTTTAATTGTTTGAAACCTCGATCACCTTGTATTCGAGTAAATTATTATCAAAGAAGTATAATACCAAATATTTCCTCAAGAGTTTCTCCAATAAATTTGGATATAAGTCCAAATTAAGATACTCTTATAATCTTGTATTATAATAATAGACTTATAAATCAGTTGATCATTAAGCATTTATATTATTTTTCTTTTATATTATAATAATCATGTATTATAATATTTAATAAAGTAATTAAAAACAGGCAGTTCAATGGATATCATAATTCAATTATAATTCAACAATCAAATGCATATAATAGGAATAATTGTAAAATACATTACTTAATTGGTACGTCCCTGAGAGAGTCTGCAATTATTTTTCCACCATTCGACGTAACCAACAAATTTCCATTCCATGATGCTTCTCCATTTCCATTTACAATGAGATCAACCTATTAAAAATAGAAATATTTCATCAAAATCATATATTTCCTAAGAAATTTATGATTCTACCTTTCAAGTTACAAATACCTGCAACTTTTCCCAAACTTTTTTCTTTGGATTTAAAACGTCATCCGGTGTTCCACTTTCATAACCCTCTATGAAAATTCTATCACCAGGATTACTATTTTCTGGTGGTCTCAAAGGTTCAACTTGCTTTGTTGGCGCATCTCTGAATAAATAGTCAATAATTAATTCAAAATAAGAAAGATTTTTTTATAAAGTATAAAAATATAGAAATAATATCTTACGCAGATGCACAAAGAACCATTCCATGAGATTGTATACCTCTGAGATTAGCCGCTTTAAGATTTGCAAGTACAAGTACCATTCTTTCTTGCATTTCCTCTATAGGAACATAATTTACAAGACCACTGACAATAGTTCTAGGACCGTTATTTTCACCTAAATCTATTTTCTCCACATATAATGAATCGGCATCGGGATGTTTTTTCACATCAACGATCTTTCCAACTCTAATATCCAATCTCGACGGTACTATTTCATCTACCACCTCTATGCATAAACAATAGCAAAAATTTGTTAATAGAAACATATTTAAAAATATAATACTATATGGTCGACTTCAAAGAACTCACTTACTTTGTTTCTGTGGTGGATATGCTTTACTGACAAGAGATTTTAATTTAGGACATGTATCAAATTCTTTTCTAATCGGATCTAAGAGCCTATTTATATATATCTCGGCTGCATTTTTAAGATCACCAGGATGTATTTCTTCCTTTGCGAATGCAGTTTCTAATTCCTCGTATGTAGAAAAAGATATATCTCCACCTATATCAACGTTTGACAATTTTAATACTATAATCTGTTTATTAATACATGCGGTAATAATGTTTTAACAAACATTTACATTTTATACATACCAAAATCTTTGCTTCTCGGTACATTATAAGATTCCCCTTTTTTTAATAAACTAAATATCACATGCTTAGAAAAAGTAAGTATTCCATTATCATTGATATTGCCAGGTTCGCAGAATGCTTTTTTCAACTTCTTTTTAACTGTTGAAGCTCCATCCAGAAGATCAATTTTTGAGTCTTCTTCAGAGGAAGACATTTTAGCACCAGCTAGCCCAGGTACTAAAAGTGAATTTCAAAATATACTTTCTTTTACAAACATTATAAGAATCTACTTTTTTAATAAATTCATTATATACTAACTCATAGGATTCATTAAATGAATACGTTTATCATATCCAAGCATTGGTAAATATTTTTCAGCGAAGGTGAATATCTTTCTTTGATCTATTCCACCAAATTGAGCATCGATATGAAGGTACTCTTCATCCAATGCTTGCAGTCCTGGATATAGCAAACCAGAAAGTAATGGATTTGCAACTTGTTTGACAACTTCTGCACCTGCCTTTTTGGCATCGTGTTCGGTTACAATAGAACTTAATCGATACATATCCAAAGTATATTCCCTAAAAAAATATAATATAAAAATTGTACTTGCATAATAATAAATCTCACACAAATATACAATATATTTTTCTAGTACTAACTTGGATAATTGATAATCCGTTCCTTTAACAAATTTAAGTTTGTCCAAAGGCACGCCAATAGATTTAAGCATAGCTTTGATAATAACTTCATAATATGATGTTCTTAATTCTAAAAGTTCCCAAGGTGCTTTCATATTATCTAAATAAGCATGTAAGTCAGCGAATAAAATAGTAACTTCAGCTCCAGCATTTAAAAAATCAGCTATCTTTAACATTGGTGTAAAGTATCCAATATGAGGTTTGCCGGTAGTAGCAGTACCCCAATAAATTTTAAGATCTCGTTGTTTCAAAATACTTTTTAATTTTTCATCGCCAAGCCATTCTCCTAGATTTCTTGTTATGAGATTATATTTCTCGTTCCAAGTTAGTTCATCCATTTTAGTTATATTCTACATAGAATAAAAACATGTAAATAATTTAGTTAATAAATTAGAAAATCTTAATACCTCAAAGTACTGATGCATGTAATGAGTAAAACTGAGAAAGTATTACATCATATAATGACTACTATTTAATTCATCCAGAAATGGTGTTAAGATGAAACTAGGCTAGACGTAATAGTGTGAGACAAATGCTTCAGGGATTTTCTATGTTTAATAAGGGCTCCATCAGACCTTCAAAGCACCGATTTTTTCGAAATGGTATAAAATTGTAGAACCATACATTACACATAAGCAGTACGACCTAATATTCATTCGTTTCCAAAAAAATGAAGGGGGAAGATTTATATAATTTGTTATATATTAAAAATAAACGACGATGGATTGATAAACCACGTGTAACCGGTAAAGCACGTGTAGTTGCTTGTCAAATATTTAACAGGTCTAAAATTATAATTAAATTGACAATATTATAAATACAAATAAGTAGATATTCTATATTTTTACTAATTAATCAATACTCATCTAACCTACAAACCTATGTATTCTTACCCGTTAGATTATTAACTTCACAGAAAAAGAAATTAAAAAACTCGACACAACATATGTGTGCGACTTAAAGAACCGATTACGCATTACCCCCACTTTTTTTCATTTTCCTATTCATCCCCTTCCTATACGAGCTACTGTCGAACGTTTGTTGCTGTGGTTTTGCATTGGTTATGCCTGACAAGAATATCTCGAACAAAAGATATATCTACTTATTCTATTTTTTAAATAAATAACAATGTAAAATATTTATAAAATAAGCCTATTCAAATAGAAATAATTGAATTGAAAATTTGTATATTTTGATAAATTCGATATGAATTCAGAGTCATCTAGTTGCAAATTATATAAGTATGCGGAATCATAATTTTTAAATGCACTTTTTTAAAAACAAGAATAGAATAATTTGTTTTTAAATCAAAATAATCGATTGATAAGTAGTTTTATTTGTTTATATAGGTATAATTTGTTATCCACACGCGATAATGAACTTTTGACAAAATTTGTAGCGATATTGAGAAAGGAATGATTCAAATAGGAAAAGAAAAAAAAATCGACAGGATGTGAGGATTTCGAGATAAATCAAACGAACCGATTCGTTTAAAAGTGAGCGTCCTAGATTCATAGGCTATATCGTAATATTTCCACCTTCCTTCGACACTACTTCTTGAAAGAGTACCGAAAAGAAAGGAAGTCAATGTTTGCCATTTGGTTTTCTTTGGAAGACATCTCAGTGCGTATCCACAGCCACTTTCATTGTTCTTTTATCTGTCTTGGCTTCAACAAGACATTTAACTTCATTCTAACTATCGCTGACTTCTTACCGTCTGCTTCAAATATATCTCGAATTTTTTTATTTGCGTTACCAAAAGAGAGCAAGAAAAAGACGGAGAGATTTTTTCATTGGTGATTTTAAAGAGAAAGTTAATCTGGGAGATTCGATAGAGTAAGTATACTATTTCTATATAATTTTTAAGATAAGTATTTGAAGAAATAAAAAATAAAAAACAGTGAATTGAATTTCTAGAAATATCATAGTAATGTTTTATATTGTAATGCAACATAGTTATAATTTTTGGATGTAATCACATTTTTATTTTTTAATTGAGAAATAGAAAATTCTTTCAATTTCGAAAATTTTGAATATTATCAGATATAATTATCGAACCGCGTAAGTATTAGTAACAATTGACAATGAGATTTCACTTTGATTGGCGTAAGATCTTTTAAATTCTCGTATTCTAACGAAACAGATAAATTACTTATTTGCATATTCATGAATAGAGTCTTTTACCAATCGAATGCAATCTTTTGATTTCTAAATGGCGCCAATACGAAAGTCGACCGAGAATGACCGAAGGTAGCCGAACATATTTAAATAAAAACACGTGACTATTTAGTTATTTTTTCAAATTATTATACGAAGAAAATAAAAAGAATAAGGATAATGACTAGGTAAATAAATAATTTTCGAGGTCTTTCCACACAAATGAAAAGACAAACATCTCTCGAAATCGTTTCCTAGTTTCACCGACTCTCGCTGAAATAGACGGAAGGAAGACGAATTCATGCTCTGTTTAAGAAGTACGGGTTCACCGAGTTTCTACACAGGATATTATATAGATGTATATGTTCAGATATGCCGAGATAGTTTTAGGACTCGGAAATATTTATTTTTTGTCTCTTTACAGTTTTTTTTTTTAGACTTTACAGTCTCTTTATTATTTGTTTCATCGATTAAAAATTGTCTTTCTTTAGTTGTCTTTTTAATTAACAAATTTTTGTTTTCTCACAAATATCTATTTTGACTCTTCAATTAAAAAATTTCTCTTTTTTTTTTTTTTTACAAATATTTATTATTTTATGAATACTTTTAACTAATTTATTAGTTTATACAATAGGGGGAGGGGTACAAAATACAATTTTTATCATAATACATAATTATTGAAGTTTACCTCAAAAATTCTTTAATCCTTTAAGTTAACAAAAAAATGATCTTTTTTAAATGAATTCATTAGGTTATGCCATCATACACAATCAAACCTTGGACATTGTCGTTGTTAACGTTAATATTCATTACGTTCGATTGGACAAGTTCGGAAAGTGGTACAACAATTGGAAACAGAGATGGTTGTGGTGATAGATTGGAACGTGCTTTGGATGCACTTCAAAGAGATTCGAATAGACGAAGAAATAGACTACAAGAAGAAGGAGAAGGTCGTGAACCAAATTACCAAGAAGAATTACAATCCGCACCATTGGCAATGACGATTTCACGAATTGCAGTAAAGGTATATGATTTTTATTAAAAGATTATAAATAATAATATTATGTATTTTATTTTATATTATAAGACCAAAGGGCAAATACAAATTATTTATTGTTATAATTTATTTGCTTAATATATATTTTAATTTATAATATTTATATTATATATAATAATAATAATAAACACGCGTAATTATATTAGTTTCCACAGAATGCAAGAAGTCGAGCAAGTTCATGGGCAAGAGTTGAAACATGTTATTTTGAGCCTTCGAGTAATTCATTAAAAACCAGAGTAACATTCAATGATTTATCTATATCAGGAACAGTGTCATTATTGATGAGAGAAGAACGGCGATCTCATATACCTTTGGAATCATGTAGAATGACTTTACGATTGAGACAAGCTGGTATCGATATTTTCACTGGTACAATTGCCAGAGCTCGTGGACAAATGCGTATACGTACAGAATCAAGCTTTTTAGAGCCAAGATTTGCTTCACTTTACGCTTATGGATGTCATCCCAATCGTCATGAGAAAGAGCTTAAAAGACAGGACAAGTGGCCACCTTATTATCCTCCTCGTGATGACGTAATTAAATATTATAAATGATGCTTAATTAAAAAATTAAATGTATTTTATATAAGATAGGTCTTAAAAGTTGCTAACTAGGTTGTATTAATCAATTACTTTTGAATCTAATTTTGATTTTTGCAAATTGTAAAACTAAAAATTAAAGTAATTAGAAAACTAAAAAATCCTATAAAAAGATAATTAATTTTATTTTCTAGCTTCCTGTACTATTGGCTGAGCCACGTCGCTTATTCACCGTATCCGAAGACGCAGATTTATTAATAGCAAACGAAAGTCGAGTTGCACGTACTTCAAGTACACCAATAAGAAACTTAGGTACCTGGAGAAATAATTTTTGGATAACTAAATCAGCAGTAGTACGTCGAAGGAGAGGAATTAAGAAACGTAATACGAACGATGTAACAATGATGGTGACTATGAAGAAAGATAAAAAAGATCATTTTCCCGAAGATCATCAAGGATCTAAATCAATGGAAATCGAGATAACACCGGGTGATTTTGTAACTGCATTGGTCAATGATAAAAAACTTTCCCAAGCTAAAAAGGAATCAATGATGGTCAATGAATCAACTGCAGAAACAATGACGACTACTATTAATCTTCTAGATCGTTCTGTAAATTTGTTAAAAAACGATAGTGTCGATGATGATTGTCAAGAAAAAAAATCTAATTTCAAAAGGGAATACAATTTTCATGAATCACCAACAAGAATTGAATCTAGAGAGACTCTTTTGTTGGATGAAAATCTTTATGATATATTTATTCCTAATTTTAATGATAATGATGATGATAACGTTAGTAATAACGATGAGGATCAAGGTAATAATCGAAGTTGGCAATCGAAAGAAAATATTGCTAGAGAAATGGAAGATATTTTTCTTCGTGGTGCTAGTAAAACATTGACAAGTTACATCGAACGACAATTACATCCTGCTATCAAGGAAGCTCTTATGATTTCTATGGGATATACCATTAGTTATGGATAGATTATAGATAGATTAATAGATCAAATTAGGGATGTATAATTAATTAATATTATTAGTAACAAATGCATTATTATTTTTGTCTTGGAAATTCAGATACTTTATATCTATGTTGTATTTATTTATTTATTGAATATAAAATAAGAGTTAGGCTTATGAAATATCTTATTTATTAATTAAAAACGGAGTAGATTACAATTATCATCATTATTTTTTATTTGTTTCTTGTTAAATTATATATAGTAAATAAATAAAATATATAGAATATAGTATAATATATGTTGTATTATAATTAAGTAAAAACAATATATATTTGCTAATTATAAAAAGTACATGAATGTGTTCTTCAATCCATAATGGAATTACTTTCACTAAAAAAAAAAAACATTAATTCAAAAATATATATAATTTTCAAAACAAAAATTCTCTCTCTCTCTATATCAAATATAATTCGTAATATTTTATATGGATCACCACTCTATACTGTAAATTGAAATATAAAGTGCGCATGCGAACAAGTTGATTGACTAATTTCGTTCGTAACTATTTCAACGAAAAGCGCATGTCAAACAAATTCTTTATCTATTTATCAATCTAAATCGATTATTTTAAAAAGATGACACTCTGCATTTTGTTTTATATATATATATACGGATATGTTTGAGAACATTCGTAATAATAATAAGCGAAAAGTGTTACGACTAGTTTACGGTCATCAACGATCTATTCTTTAGGTCCACAATGTAATTAAGAAACACCATTACTGTGTTGTATACCGTAAAGATAGGAAAACAGAACTCATTGTTAGAAAACCAAGACAAATATTTAATCGAAAAATAGAAAGAACTATAGCTTCTAGGTATGTAAATTACTTTAATATTTAAGAAAATTAAATTTAAAACCAATTAAATATCGAACATGAACGATATAATATTTATTTTTAGATAAATACATTTTTATTATTTTTTTTATTAAGAGATTATTACAATAAGAAAAACATATTGAACATGAGTGATAATATAACATCGAAACCAAGAAATTTCTTCAGAAGAGGAAAAGTTGAAGATGCATTTCGTTTATCTAATCAAATTCGAAAAAGAACATCGATTAAACGAAGTAGTCAAGCTAATATCGATTCTCGTCGTCGTAATTTGATCAGGTAAAAATAAGAAAAATAAAACAATAGTTAAATAAATTGTAAAAATATCGATGGTTTTATTCGATTTCTTTTTTTCTAAATAATCCTTTTATTATTTTTTTTTTTTTTTCGAATTTTAAGGACACGTTATTATTTCACCAGTGGTCATGAACATTTAGGAGAAGCTAGAAACGTTAATACTGAACAATCACCATTCGAATTTCCATCATGTTCTCATATGTTTCCTTATTTTCAATTTTGGAAGGCTCAAAGACGTAAAACTATTGAAGCTCGACGTATAGCAAGTTATAAAAAATATGAGAGTACTTTACATACGCACAATGATATTTTTAAAAGATTGCGAGTGAGTTATCATTAATGTTATTAACATTTTAGCTATAATATACTTAAGAGTAGAAGACCATTTAGAAAACCGAAAATGTTCTCCTTCGAAAATTTTTTGTTCAAATAAGCATTGTCTGACCTTATTAAAACTTCGTAATTTTTTTACTATTATTGATATCTACATTAAAATTTTTCAAATTCTTATAATTAAAGTAATATTAATTAATATTTAACATATAGGTGGACGTGGCGGCGGAAAAAGAAGAAAAAAAGAAACACAAAGAATTAAAAGATGCATTTGCGATAACTGATGTTAATCCGGAATACTTCATCGAAACTACTGAACGTTTAGTAAAAGAAAAATTTTCTCTTCGTCAATACATCAATGATCTTCGAGAAATTTTAAGAACCAAATTACTTGTCGGTGAACAACGTGATCTTTGTATTCATATAGAACAACAATTCGATGAGGAAATAAGAAGATTAAATAAAATCAAAGTAAAAAATTAAAAAAATAATATGAATTATCTATTACAATTTTCATTAAATTTTATATAAATTCATCAAAATTAAGAAAATAAAAAAGTAATACAAAACTACATTTTTTTTTAAGCGCCAATATCGCACATACGTTAATGGTTTTGAAGATTTTTTATCAAAGGATCACGAAAAAAGTATGATTATTTTAGAAGAAGCCGAAAAAGAATTGAAATTGACTTTGACGATAAATGAAAAGAGAACTTCTTTGATGAAGGAATATGGTCAGATTAGATTAGACTTGTATTATTGGGAAGAACGTTGGAGATTGGCAAAAACATGTCAAAAGTTTCTATTTCAAATTTCACCAATATCATGGAGAAACGAATATGATTGGATTTATCGTTCACAATCAAGAGAAAGTATATTTTCTGCAACTACTGATGACATTTTTGGACGTTTTAAGATAGCCGAAGAAACAGCGTCTCTTGATTGTTTATTAAGTATTTAATATATTTAAATATATATTTATATTTTCCACCTAAAGAATTTTTAAAAATTCTAATGTCGAAATATTTAATCAGTGTTTACCTTTTTATATTTAATATAAATTTCCTTAGTAATTCAGCTTAATTTTACTGAATAACAAAAATGTTTACGATATATATAGATGATATAATACTGTATATTATTTTATCTATTTTCCCTACTTTATGATTTTGTAGATACAATTAATTTGACAAATAAGCAACTTATATAATATATAATTTATTATTGTTCATAGGAATGTTCGAAGAAGATTTAATGGGAGCAGGTCCTACTAAACTTTATTTCGAGGATCCTTTCGATCTGTTACATGTATTTGAAGCAATAGAGACACAAAATTTAAATGCTTTGATACATTTGGAATCATTGGTAGCACCTATAGGTGAAATGTTATTAACGATTACAGAAGCTGAAGATCGAATGAAACATGAGTTTGATGAGATTACTGCTAGTATTGAAGAATTGGAAGTAGGTATATAACGAAAAACAATAGATGATGATGAAAGTAGTGCCTTCCATTTTATTTCTTCAATTCTTTTTTTGGCATATGGTGAGTAACAAGAGTATTCATACTTGCTCTTACTGTAAATTTTAAATAATCGATATTTGTTTGTAATGTAAAGCTTCAAAATTCTATTCAAAAGAAACCTATTTTAAAATTATTAAACTTTCATATAAATTTTATATTATATTTATACAAGAGTATTTTTATACCTACTTAGGATATAATAAAAATACAATTATTTTTTTCTGTAAATAGTACTTGGTTGACCCTTCTTTCCATCTTATAATACTTTTGAAACGATTAAACATATTTTGTGAAACCAATTTTCTAATCATTTAAGTGAAATTATATTTCTCTAAAATTATCTTAAATTGACAGTATGGGTACGAATACTCCTCTGATACTTACTGTTTATTTAATATATGCTATTAATAATACGTATATATACAGTATTTATATTTATATTTATTATGCGAGAGATAATAAAATTGTACAAAATATGTTGAAAGAAAATGACGAAATAATGGAATGGAAACCTCTACCATCATGATTGAATCATCATGATTGTTTCTAATCACACATGCGTTTCATTCATTGAATGATAGTATCAACAAATAAATCATGATTCTTTTTCTAATATCTTTTAATCTAGGATTCGATTCATAAAACAGAGGAGAGAGCAACGAATTTGCAAGAATACGCTAATTACCTTTTGCAAGGTGTATTTCGTGATTTGGTATGTTCGGAAGATGTTCTTTGTGTGTATGTCTTAATCGAAGACGCATATGAAACTTGCATAGCACCTAACGATGCTAAACTCAATAGTTTCACTATGATGAAGCTGATAGAAAAAACTCATGAGGAACTCAATTTAGAATTAGATACGTTACCTCATAAAGTAGTTAGAAAATGTGAGAGAGAGGGTTTCAAACAAGAATCTAAAGCTATCAAAGAAGCTGAAGATGCTGCTAGAAAGGTTACAATCTTTTTAATATATATTTTACATTGTATAATATTATCTTCTTCTCTCTATTCTGTAAATAAACCTAATCATCCGGTTTTCTTTCTTTTTTATTCTAGTTCGAACTAATGCATCAATTATTAGATGCATTAACCCGTATCATGCAGATGCCTATAATAAGTAAACGACAATTAAAATGGCGTTCTACACCAATTTATGAGAAAATGGAAAAGGTAGCTTCTTATGTCGAACCAACGGAAGAAGAAATGCAATATTTAACTTTCTTTACAAATTATTGTAAACATGAAGACTTTACAAAATATCAATCTAAATTTCCCGATGATTTTGATCTAACATTTCAGACCAAAGAAAAACAAATTTATAAAGAAACCTCAGAAGTGATAATCAATGAAACTATAGAATAATGTTGATAAAAATTTAACGAATATAAAGTGCATGTGTATTTTTTGTAATCTATTTACTACTATGAGATTATTTAAATCATCTATACTGAAAAACATTCATCAGACATTTCTCATTCCACGTATGCATAATGTTTTTTCTTGTGAAAAGTTTGCTTGAATTGAAAAGAAAAATAATAAAATCCGTTCAATTCATGGATAAATTACGAGATTTACATCGATCTACACAATTTCTTTTACGTAATAAATCACAATGTGTTTACACACATAATAAGTAATAAATCACACCCTTTTATCACTGTTAAACTAGATTACCTACTGTCCACTTTCATCACTTTGTTAAACTAACATCTAACCTAAATGTACTTACATATTTATTATTGATTTTACCTTTGTAACGATTTCTATAAAATTAACATTTTCTTTGAGGATTACTCGATCGTTTTTAAATACGATGTGACAATTTGCGATTTATCTCCACAGTGATATTAAAACGAAAAATATGATAATGTATTGACAACTAGCAATGTTTACAAATCTTTCTTATATAGACTTCAAATCTGATAATAAATAATGTCGTTTTTTAAAGGTTATGTTGTCTAGATTTTAATGAAACGTTTTTACAAACGTATGAAATAAAAAAAAACAATTATTACTACATTATATATGTACGTGTATGTTTGCTTACGTTTACTCGTACAGTAAAGAGGGCGTCTGCTAAGATAATCTGTCAGAGTTAACAAATGTGTGCTGCGAAAAAAGTAGTAGGGAGTTTGAAGATTCGTGGAATTTTGTGATATGCTACTACGTATTTAAAATAATTCCTTATGTTTTATATTTAATTTTTGATAAATAATTCTTTCCTTTTTATCCCTTAAGTTTAATTCATTCCAAGGAGTAAAAAACATAAGTTAACAGTATTTTCATTTATTTTTTCTTACGTTTTTTCATATGCATACGCGTGAAATGTGATACATCAAATGTTAATGGTTTGCTAAGATCAAAAAACTAATTATAATAACACTCTTAGAAACAGTTATCTTTTAATGTGTGAATTGAAGCATAGTTAAATTATTCGATATCTTATTAATAATCATGGATAAATTAAGAAGAGCTTTGAGCGGTAAAGAGGAGTGCGATGAGGAAAGTGGTATCATTGCACAGGTAATGATATAAACTTGTTTGTTTCATTAATAAATATTAATTTTAAGAATATACTTCCTATTTTATATATATAAATATATATACAATTATTTACATGATAATAAAATATTTATTTTATTACTTGCTTACAATTTCTAACTAAAGGCTGATGTTAATTTCGTGGTGAGTAGGTCTTGTCAAAAGATTAATATCATCATGATGTGAAAACTTATGTTATTATTCCCATATAAGCTTAGAATATAAAATAATATTAATTATTTAATTTTTGTAGGTTATGGATCAAACAACACTGAGTTGGTCGACACGCATAAAAGGTTTCGCTATTTGTTTTGTCATAGGCATTCTTTGTTCTTTTCTTGGATCATTTGCCTTATTTTTAAGAAGAGGACTCACAATATTTGCGATATTTTACACATTAGGAAATATCATTTCACTAGCAAGGTAGCGATTATTCTATGTTAGATTAGAAATACATATATAATTTTTATTTTTTTAAATATCATAGCACAGCTTGCGTTGCAACAAAATATTGCTATGTGTTTTTGTTTAAAAACATTCTGCTTTAATTCATCTATCTCTTGGAAATATTATCACAGTCTTCTTTAATAGATAATTTTCTTTGTAGTACTTGTTTTTTGATGGGTCCTGTAAATCAATTAAAAAAAATGTTTGCTGCGACAAGAATTATTGCTACTATTTTAGTATTCGTATCAATTGGTATGACATTATTTGCAGCTTTACACGTAAGTAGCATATATATATGATATTCAATTATTGGAATGATTATATAACCAAATTTTTCTTATGTTTTAGTTAAACAATCCTGGTTTGGCTCTTATATTTATCATTATTCAATCTATAGCAATGACTTGGTATTCCTTATCATATATACCATATGCACGAGATGCTGTAAAGAAAACTGTTGAATCTTGTATAACGTAAACATATATCGCTTGGAAAGAAAAAAGAAATATTGAATACCATTGTATTAATCATATTTATAAAAATCTAAAACTTTTGTACATATTCTTTGAGTGTATCATGTTTGATATATTTTTAAAAATCAGAATGCTGTTATATAAGGTATTATAAATATATTGATGAAGTGCGCACACATTTATCTACGTGACAATTTAATACAAATTTATATATATAACGTGTTTCTCTCTCTCTCACGATTATAAGATAATAATGTTCGATATATTTAAAAATATTTTTCTATTCTTATAATGTGTAAATTATATCCACATTTATCTCAACAATATAATTTTAATATAACAAACTTTTTTTACAGAATTATTCTCTCTTGGACATGAAAATATATAGTCTATAAAAATACATTGAAAATTTTTCGAGTGATTTCAAGATCAAATCTCTCTATTATTTACGTATATTAAATATTTAATTTGTTTAAATTGCAGTATTAATTTATTACTATGAAGTTAAACAAGGGAAAAAAATATCAATTAAAATTGAAACGACGTTTCCCATCAAATCGGAAACCATAAGCGGCACTATTAGGTGCATCTACTAAAGCTGGATTTCTGTAAAGATGAAAAGTTCCATGAAGGTGTGCTGGTCTCGCAGCATTTTGTTCTTCAGCTTCTTTTCCTTTTAAATAAAATGCTTCAAATTGACCACCAGATAATAAGATATTTTTTAAAGATTTATCGTCTGGATCATAGGCAAATGCTTGGATCGTCAGACAACTGAAAAACCAAATGATCTATGAGGTTTGTATTATCAATAAATGTTATATTGATTAAGAATTAAAACGTGAAAATTAAAGAAAATATACTAACTATCAACTTCATAACTTCAGGTCCTTTGTTAAACTCGTTCCAAAAATATTGCAGAGAGAATAAAATTATATATATTCTTGTTTATAATATTTAAATGTTCTGCAATGATAATTTTATTACCTTAATAATATATTGTAGCAAAAAAATAATTATTTTTTATAATCAAATGAATTTTAACACAATCGTGTATTAATAATTAATTATAGATCATTAGTGTCTCTTTATAAAATACTTACATACGTTCGTTTAATATTTGTAACGAGATGTGTTAACGATCGAACGAACTGCCATAGTAAAAGTGAAAGTCGTGTCCTCGATTATTGTATACGGATAACAACGTCGAAAAACGTTTCTATTCGTATTTATATATTTTCACTCTATAAGTATTTGTTTTCCATAATATTTTCACAATATAAGTATTCGGTTTAAACAAAAGTATACTTTTTTTTTTTATGATTTTGATAAAACACTTTCTTTTGAATAAGGTAAGAATTAATTCATTATAACAATAAAATATATTAATTTAAGCTAAAGATATAAAAAAAGCATGATTTTATATATTGAGTATATTTTGAAGAATATAGTTAAAAAAAAAAGATTAATGTAAAATTAAAATTTATAAACAGGAGAGGAGTTAAAATTACAAACAAATTATTAGGTATTAACACAACTTTGTTGTATATTGAAGTTAATTGTTCTAAATACTTATGTGTAATAGATACAATTTACACCGTCTCATAATTATTGCGAAGGTGTTACAAATTAGTAGTAGTAGTAGTATGGTCAACAAAAAATAAGATAAATCTATGCATAAACTCATCAAGTCAAATTACTATTTATTTATTTTAGAGAACAGCCACACATTTTTTTATTGTGAACAATAAATTTTCGTCAATTACCGCATTAGAAAGAATGTAAAATATAAAGTATACATATAACATTCGAAACAACACATTGTTACAATAAAATTTATTTTTTAATAAATGAGAAAAAGAAAGAGAAAGAAAACAAAAATAGAAAAGAACAAAAGAAAAAACATGAAAAAATAGAAAGGAAAGAAAAATATTAATTTTTTTCAATCTTTTTTTTTTTATATAAACCAGAGGCACAAGATTAAAATGAGATGATGACACCAAGAGGGCAAACTTAAAGTTTGCTTTTTTCCTAATATATATAATATAAACCAACGCATTCTCGCGAATTACATAAACAGATAAGCCAATGTTGAAGCCTAAGGCAACAACACTTCTCAATCTCTCTCTGAACACGTCTATAGCGCCCAGATACATACTATCTATTACTGAACCAAACCATCTGTTGCTATTTTTGTCTATCCTTTGTATACTTATCTTCTCAAAATTCTACTATTATCACTATTATTTTAAGCGTGACACCTTCATTGGATTATCTAACATAAAGCGGTAAAATATTGCTTCCTAAAATCTTAGAAAAAACGTCTGATTAGAATATTGTACCTATACCTCTTTCTCTCTTCTCGGTACTCTGTGTTATATAGTTTTTTTTACTATTATTATTTATTTATGTTTTTTTTTTTATTGAAATATATATGTGTATATAATAAGGTATCCCACGAAGTATCAACAAGTGTGATAGTGACTGATACAGATAATTTAAGATGATAAGGTATTATTATATATTGATGAATGTGGAATTGCCTTATATAGTGGCATGAGTGGTTTGTCGATTAAAAACCATGGACTTTGAGTTGGTCAGGTTTGGCCAGACCTGACTTTGTTAACCACTGGCATATATTTTCTCGCTGGTCCCCCTGCAGCTGCAGCACCTCCCCGTACTCTGGGTGTTCAATTACTGTCCCATTGCAGGCAAACTCCTACAAAATAAGATTATATCCACATATTTTTATCTTTTTATTTTCTCCTCATAATTTTATCAATTTCGTTCTTTCATGATTCATCGAGTTTCATCAAGCGAGTATTAATTAGTATGCAAGTGTTGTAAGTATTATAAAGAGAACGTATATATTTTTAACCTACTATTCATTTTAAAATTAAAAAAAGAAAAAGAAATCTAAAATTTTGTATTTCATTATTTATATTATATAAGATTATTCTTTATCTGTTTATTTATATATATGACTTGCAAAAATTAATGTAATAGTATTTCACGAATCACCTTAAATAATAACTGTACAAATATCAATATTAAAAAATCAAACTATCATCAGAGAAGAATCAGAATACAGAATAACTATAAAATTAATTGAAACCAACATTTATTCATACCTAAATATCAGCCACACATCTGCATTTAAAAATTATTAGTACAAATACCTTCTATGCATAATATCAATATGTTAAATAAAAATTGAAAGTCCTTTTATAAATTAAAAGTTATACGATAAAAATAAAATTAATTTACGTTCTTACTGGCAGCTGTCAGTTTCCAAGGTTTATTTGCATTCTATTAATAGCGTGTTGCAAAAGTTAAAAAGAGAACGACTTCATAAAGATAAATACCAAACAAATAGGTGGATTAAATAATATTTACCTTTTTACATGCTCGAACTATTTTTCTCAAGTCATATTCAGAAGAAAGCCCCTGTACCGTTGTTAAGGTCTTACGACCATTTCTCTGTTGTATCCTTATATGCACGAGACCGTCTTGGACATCATCATCTGAACCCTTGATTGCATCTGCAAAGGGGTCTAGAAAAAAAATATATATATGTATATGTATATATAAACGTAAATATATACATTACATTATAGTTTATCAATCTTGACAGATAAAATCTCTTCAAATAAAGATCATTTTTGTTATCTCGTATCAAAATGGTGTACACACAGTTGTGATTTTATATATACACGTATATATGCATAAATGTATACACACATATACATATACATCTTTTTGCCTGAAATTACTTAAGGAATTTTTACAATTCTTTTTTCTTATCTCCTTTTAAAGTTCAACGATAAAATAACAAAGAGAAAAAGAAAAAATAAATAAATAAATGAAAAGATAATAAAAAAAAAAGAGGAAGATAGAAAATGAAGGTATGAAAATACTTCATGAAAATGGACACGATTGCACACTATGATGCAAAGACGCTATCATCGCCATTTTGTCGTATCTATCTTGTCGAACCAGCAAGGTACATAGAAATATTTGTAGTATGAAAAATGTTATATTTACCGAATGTGTTGAGATTCTGGATGGACATACGACAAACAAAATATATCCCTCGGAGATATAGAACTGCAAATTGCAAGTGCAGTTGAAGAAAATGACGGATGACGTAGGATAACTGTGACACTGCGCAAGGATACTGCTTAAAGCCCAAAAACATTCTACGGAGGAGCCTGAATCAAACCGGAAGTTAGTTCCATTTGTCATGGAACCCCGATGGGTGGGGTTGCGCCTGCGTTCTTCTATTCACCCAGCATTTGCCGCATGATCAAAGAAACTCTTTGCCTGATTGGTCCAACATAATTTGACATACTTAGAACTATGTTTCTTTCAAAATATTACTTTCATAACTTTGTTTTTTTCTTTTTCTCTCTTTGTCTCTTTCTCTTTCTCTTTCTCTTTCTCTTTCTCTTTTTCGAACAAATTTTTATAACATTTATTTAAATACTTAGAATTTTTTTTAGCTTATGAAACATAAAAAATAAATTAAATATCGGATTCGGGTACTTTTTCATTGGAAACGATGCATAATAGATTAGGAATTTGGATTAACTTATTTGTGTTTTGTTCTTTTTTTAATAATTTAGGAATAGACAATTAACAAATTTTATTTGAATTAGATCTGTTATCGTTTCTAATGATTTTATTCGAAATATATTAGGGAATCCATAAAAATTCAAAGTAATTGACGCTAATTAATATTAATGCAAATGTTTATAACATTAAAAAGAGAATCTATATTTTTTCTTATTCTTAATACGATAATATAGGACAATTAACATATAGACTTTTAGATTTATAAAATTTGTAACATTTAGTCATCATTAACCAAATTTTAATTATTTAATTTAATATTGCTTATTCAAAAATTTAAATATAGACATGAAATCATAATAATATCATACATGTATATAATATCAATTACATTTATTGTTAAATAGTTAAATAATACTTTACTACATTAATAAGATTATTATGCACGTTTCTTTTTTACGACGATTTTTGTATATTGCGCATGCGTGTAATTAGACATGAATATTCTAAAATATTTAAAGCCACTTGTTAACAAAAATATTTACGTGTAATAGAAGTTTATCAATAAATTTCTTTGTATCTTTTATTTAAAATATTTTATTTAATATGTTAGTATTGTGTGTGTGTTTTTAATGTTTTTATAGTGTAATATAATTCTTCAAATATGCTGTCTAATATAAATCTAGGAATAGGTTAATCAATCAATAGCTGCTTAGGTCTTGTAAACTATAAATATTGTATTGAAATAATACATATTTTTATTATAAGTTATATTGATATATTTCAATATGAGAAATATTTTAAAGTTCTATCAAAGCTTATTGATTAAGTATCCAATAAGAACTCAGGCAGCACAAGCTGGTAATATTATATTAAGTTTATTTTTTCTATTGTTTTTTCTATAATGTTATCTTGTCTTTTTTTTCTTTTATTTTTACTTTTACTTCTTTTGTAAATAATCGTTAAGTTTTCTTAACAACTCAGGTATATTAATGGGACTAGGCGATCAATTAGCACAAAATTTAATAGAAAGAAGAAAATTCAAAGATTTAGATTTTATTAGAACTGGTCATTTCGCTGTTATAGGATTTTTTCTGGCTGTAAGTGAAATTAAATTATTACTTTAATAAATATTATAATTTATAATGATTGTAACACAAGTGATGTGTATAAGTATAGAATAAAGTTGTTAATATATTTTTTTATATATTTTGTTTTATCAGGGTCCAGCGACTAGAACATGGTATGGTATATTAGATAAATATATTGGTTCCAAAGGAGGAACCGTTGTTGTAAAAAAAGTTTTATGTGATCAACTACTTTTTGCTCCTACTTTCTTATGTGTTTTACTTGTTTCTATCGGATTCTTACAAGGGAGTGACATTGATAGTTTAAAGCATAAACTAAAAAGTAGTTACTTTCAAATATTAATAAATAATTATAAGGTAACAAATATTTCTTTTTTAAATTGTTATGATATATTCCAAAAATGTTCTATTATTTAAAAATTATTTATCGTAATATATTATATAAAAATAAAGTTTCTAATATTTATTTTTTATTGTTTTAGATTTGGCCTATGGTACAGTTAATCAATTTTTATTTTATCCCATTACAGTATCAAGTATTACTTGTACAATCGGTTGCATTATTATGGAATACATATATTTCTTATATATCCAATTTAGAATAAGATTGGTAGAAAATAATAAATTTGAAAGGTACGCTTCTAAATTTTAAAATTAACACATATTTGGATTATTTTATAAAAAAAATAATAAATCTAATATTTTTATGCGATGAAATTAATATCTTAAAAATAATACGAGAAACAAAGCATTACATAAATTTGATATATAGTGTTAAAAATGACTATGCTTTTATGATTACCTGTACGCATCAATAAAGATATTATACATCTATATTATTCATGTAATATATTATGTAATATACACATGTTCAAAGATATTTGTTATATTTTTGTAAATATATACAAAATCATGATCAATAAAAATATTAATTACTTCAATGCAAAAATATACTAAAATAAGACCTTGTGTATATATATATATCTTCAATTATTATATTAGTTATTATTAATGCTCTCCCTTTTACAAGTTTGAGAAACTTTTTTATGCGACTTCTCAAAACAGTCCACCACCATTCCATAGAAGTCATATTAGCGGCTTTCTAAAGTCAACAGCACACTGTGTTCCGAAGCAGTTATCCATTCAAGTACTAACCATAACTATTATTGCTTAAATTTAACGATCATACAGAATTAACTTTTTCAATGAGTCGAGGTCGTTGAAAAAATTTAAATTATAATTATAATTTTCTATAAACTTTTTTTTTTAAATATTAAATAATATCAATTTAGATTGACATAACTTTCATAAGTCAAGTTATATATAAAAATCCTGAAAGTATTTTATTTATAATAATTTTTCTAAATACTAGTTTCTTTTTTCATTTTGGTAAACAAGTTCTGAAAATAGAAACGCTAGATAAAATATTTTGTATAACATCTTGATTTAATTTTCACAAAAAGATATTACAAGTGTTTACAAGTATCAATGATTATGTTAACTGTTCGATATACATATAAAAGAGAAACCCAAAAAAAGGAAAAAAAAAAAAATAAAATAAAAATATAATATGCAATCAATGTAATTTGCAAAAATTTTAAAAACGTAAATGTTGAAAATGTATTTAGACATACAAATCTATATATATCCAATCTAGCCACCAATATATTTACAACTAATAGTATACATAAAAAATATGTGAATAATATCATATCAATAAAATCAAATAAAAAGATTATTTTTTTTTGTTCTTTTTTTTTGTCAACTATAAATATACCGTGACTTTAAGCCTGTGGCTGTATTTTTTTTTTATTATGTATAGCAAAATTTTCAAACCAGTACATGTTGTACTATTAAAAAAGTAAGTTCTTCAAAGAACCTTCAAAGCATATAAATCTGTTAGTTTTATTTTTTATTTTTTAAATATATGTATATATGTGAAATATGACAGATGGAACTTATTAATCAAAAGCTACACAAAAATTTCCTTCTGCAAAAATGTTTCAATATCTACTCGGCAAATAGGACAACGTTTGTTGGTGCACAACCATTGGTCGACACAATCTATGTGGAATAAATGCAAACATGGAAGCCTCCTGCAAAAAGTAAAGAAAAAATAATATATACTTCTATAAAATTGACACAAAATATTTCAATATGTTGGAGATATAAAATTAAACAAAATTTACCTCACACTTTCACAATCTTCAAATTCTGATAAGCATATTGTACATTTTTCAACAGCATCTTCACTGTTTTCGACTTTTTTCACCTACAAATGGAGAAAAACAATGTCATTTGCTAATTTCATTTATATTAATTATATATATGTTACCGGCAAAGTTCGAAATCCAGTATTCTATAGAATGTCGGCTTTTCGTACATCGCCGGTAACATATACAAAACAACTTCATTTTTCTACCCGTTTGTATTTATGTGGGAATGTATGACTTTCAATAGATTCTTGCGTGGCACCATAATTCATGTGACCCATACGCCGTAGATCAACAATTCGCATATAATCTTCAAGTCGTGCAGGCATGTGTCTTGGTTGATGTAGTATTAAATCTGGTAAGCCTGTCGTAGGTGGTAACGTATTTCCACGTGTTATAGATGTGGCCTATATATAAGTATAATAGTATAAAATTAAAAATAAAATGAATATAAAATATTAATAACAAATGTTGTTTGTTAGGGACAATATAAATCTGAAGATTTACCACATTTGGAGAGAAACTAATATGAAGATGATGCAAACGCGAAGGCATTATATGAAGATGATGCATACGAGGAGGCATTTGTTGTGGATGTGTACTATAATGATACATATGATGATGAACATGATGTTGATGAACTGGTATCGATGTCATTAATTCCGGAGAAGGTTCCACTTCATTAACTTCATTTAAATGATTCACCTATAAAATATGGTATATATCAATTTATAAGTATTATCATATTATTATAATTAATGATTAATATCGTGATAATTTACCATCATAGCTGGTGTACAAGCCGGAGCAAAAGTTGGTGCTCCTCTTGCTTCTGGATGACTGTAAACAGTGGGTTGTTGTGGTGATGGTAAGAGTCTAGATGGTAATCGTGGAGGTAGAAGAGAAGTTGAGATATAATTTTCAACAAATGGAGCAGCATCATTTTCTTCGCATTGATTATTTTGATGGATATGAGGATAAGCATAATAATTTTCATAAGCACATGCGTGCGTTGTGGCTTGGTTCATATGCGCACTCGGTGGCACAGGATTGCTATTTAAGAGAGAAAAATTATTTATATTATTATTAATTGAATCCGAAAATAAATGCTTATAGAAAATTTTTAAGGAAATAAAACTAACGTATGATACGAAGAAGATCTTGGATAAAGTCTTCTTCTGTGAACTTCTTGTACGCGTTGTTGATTCATCCATAATCTTTCTTGTACAGGATGCATACGAGAAGATGTAGTGCCTGTTGTTGTATCTACAAATAAAAATATATTTATATATAATTTTACAAATTAAATATGTAAAAGAGAGTATAGAATTTTTACCTCCCAGTATATTAAATCTTGAATGCATCGATGGGGTTCGATGACGATAA
Organism: Polistes canadensis; assembly: GCF_001313835.1. NCBI lineage: Eukaryota > Metazoa > Arthropoda > Insecta > Hymenoptera > Vespidae > Polistes > Polistes canadensis. Next base: position 327,444 of record NW_014569619.1, read on the forward strand.
TGCATAAATCCATGGTGATACATTCTATGATTTGCAGCAGGATCACATAAGTATGCAAATAAAAAATATTTCAGTTACAACATTGAAGTAATCTGATTTCGATACATAAAAGTAGGAATATATGTTCAACATTTTTTTCTAAATATTTCAACATTTTTATATAAAGACAACAAAGACATTACTATAATATTATATAAATGTTACAATTTGCCTTTGAGTGTGCTCGTCTAATCCTGAATTTATTGGGTTATTAAATGACGTAGATGTAGATGGTGCTTCTTCATCAGATTCTGCAGTTAAATCAACAAGAGTGACTGTACGATTTTCTTCGCTATCATTTTGTACAGAACTCTAAAAATCATAATTATAATGATGTATGAAAATGTTATAAGAAAAATTGATACTTTTTTTACTTACTTCATTGTGATTTACTGTTCCAAGAACTTCTATAGATCCATCTTCCTCGTCACTATCACTACTAGATGACCAGTCTAATTGTAAATCCGGCGCTGATGGTGCATCATCGATTCCTTTTTTTTTTTTTTTTGACAAAATGTTTAATTTAGTTTAAATAAAAGATCACATGCGTTATAGTATCTCATAACATGCACATTAATGAAATTTCATTGATTAATAATGCTATTTGATGAAGTACTAACTTGATGAATGAGCAGTATTTCCAGTATGTGCCTCTTGAGAATTTATTACAGTAGATAAATTAGGATAACACAAATTATTTGACTCATTGGCATTTCTATTTCCAACAATCTGTTGAATGGCTTCATTAAGAGCGCCACTAAGACGATCTTGCGGTGGTATGGAACTATAAAATAATAATATATATTATTTTAAACATTAAAAATCGAAGCCATTAATAGTATCAATCTATCTATCTACATCATACCTGTTAGAATTGTAACAATCTAATATTCTAGATGGTCCAGCTATATTAAAGTTATCTACTTGTTGATCATTTTTATGCTTTTGCTCGTCACTCTTATTTTTCTTATGTTTTGTAGGCTCATCATGATCATGTAAAACTCTTTTATGTCTATCTTCTCTTGTATTATTTAATTGCAGCGTAACAGATTCTTTTTTAAGAGTTCTTTCTTGTCTGTTTTGGCACATATCACAATTTAAAGTATCAGTTTGCCAATAATCATTGGAATTATCATTTGTATTAGGGGAAGTAATATAAGGTCCAAACATAAAGTCATTTTGTGAATTAATATGCGTTGTATCATTGTATGATTCTGTAGGTGCTACCTCTGATTCTTCGATGTCACTTTCTGCAAATAAATGTTCATAATCCATCTCATTTCCTAAAAAGATAAAAATGATAAAACTTTACTGCCTCAAGAAAAAAGAAGGAAAAAAAATAAAATGAATGATTTGTTTTGCCAATTTTATCATTTTTACCAGAAGTAAAACGAGATTGCGGAGATGGATCAACTGTAGATGAAAATGCTGTATCAAATATATCAGCTAAAGATGTAGAATTAGCTTCTACAGATCCGGTCGTTGATTCACCATTAAATAAATCAGTTTGCTGTTCCTCTGTTTTACTTTTATGCCATAAATTTCCTGAATTTGAACTAGCTTCCATTCTATAAAATAAGAAAAATACTTATATATAATAGCGTAATAAAATTGTATAATTTATAGTTAAATTATTATAAAACGTACTTTGTAATTGTTTAAATGAAAAAGTCTGCTTTTTTAATTCATCTCCTTAATTTATAACTTTCATTCATAAAACACCAAACGTTACGCTTTAAGTACATGCGTATATCACATTTTTTTAATACATATTTAATTATGACTAGATTAAGATTAATTAATTATATTAAATTTGATTATAACCTGTCCATGCGTGTATTGAATCATTTCTATTTTATAATCAATTTGAAAAACTGCAGAAAAAATATTACATTATGAGTATCAAAAATATAAATATTTTCTTTTTTTCACGTAAAAACAATTTTATTGTAATTTTTATTAGATAATGAAATAATTGCTATCAATTGAGGAAAATGAAACATGCTGCGTAATTATATTATTCAAATACATAAAAAAAAAATAACCATACAAAAAAATCTTGTGATAATAATTATTTTGTTTTCGATATTTTTAACAATATAATACTTTTATATTAATTATTATTATTTTTATATAAAAAACAAAGCTTTAACATCACAGTAATTATTTCAAAAATTATATGAATAATAATCAGAAAAATAATTTAATGTGAAAACAAAAAGTAAAAAATATACCTTGCTAAGCCTTTGGTAAAACGTGAAGAGTAACTTTCACCACGCCATTTTCATCAAATATAATTTAGTTACTACAAATTGTATACTTCTTTTATACCACTAAGCATTGAATTTGTTCACTTCTATATAGTTTGGTATATATGTATAAGATATATACACATATAGATATTATATATATATATATGTATATCTAAATTTCAAGATCTACATTTAGAATTTAAGAAAAATAAATGTACAGAAGAGTTTCACGTGTCTATAATAACATTAAAAACTAAATGAACTTATGTAGATGGTTTCTTTGGTAATATACATACATTTGGGAACAATGATATCATCAAATGTAACTTTTAACATAGACGTGACATATAACACACAACACACACACAGCACATCTTGCGTCTTATGAAATTTCTTACTTTAAATCTGAATTACCGACGCAGTACTCAAATGTGGTGTGATAACGAATGTAGCGTGTAGATAGCGCGGATACTCTCTTAAATGCAGGGACGTGATGTGATTGGCATATATATAAACAAGTACTAGACATTTCCTTACAGATTCGTTTAAGAATGGAGAGAGATAAATAAATTTATTCAAATATTAACATACAAATAATATTTATTATAATAATAAATTTAGCACATAATAATATGCAATAAGTGTTTTTTCTATTGGCAACACATAAGTATTCGTAGACTATATGAAAGAACTAGATTTCTTAGACTGTCTAGGAATTATTCTTATATAGATGCTTAACATTAACTTTGGTTGTATATTACTTCTACTATCTCGTGATGGCGTTGCGATCACATTGTTATACTGGGTCGCAACACTTTATATTTATTAAACCCACGAAGCCTATATACAAACTTCGTTACTGAACTATAGTAATGCTTGTGTGTGTGATTCTAAAAAGAAAAATTTCTTAAGTATAAGTAAATATAATATATATGTACCGTGAAAGACCAAAATTGGATAATGTAAAGATTCACATAGTGAATATCAACACATACCAAATACGTCGGTGAAAGACCGAATATTTGGGTATATTCTTATACATCCGGACCATTACCGATGTATGTTGACAAACACAGATATGCTTTGGTGGAGGTTGAAACAAGCACGCAGCATCTGTTTGTTATACTCTGGAACATTGTTATTTGTCAATCTTATGCAAGGTTTGCTGGTAGGTGCAACGTTTATTGAAATTTTATTTTTTTACCCGATACCCTAATTTATATTGAATGGATACTGCAGTGAACCGTGATCTTTTTTTTGAAAAGTTACATGCATTAATTGCAAGTAAACGAGAAGACAATTGTTTTTATTTTTCTCAAGAAAAGTATTCTAAAATACTTTCTGAAGTGATTTCTGCTAAAACTAAGTGCAGCACACCTTTGGATTATAGACGATTAAAACGTTTTGACGTTATAAAAATTAACAGTAAAAAGAAATTAATTGTACCATTAAAATTAGGAGAAACAAATATACAGTATTATGTTACCAATGATGAATTGTTTAGTATACTATCTGAAACTCACACCAGAACTGGCCATGGAGGAAGAACACGTATGCTTAAAGAATTGCAAGTTAAATACAAAAATATTACATATGAAGTTGTAATGTTGTATTTAAATTTATGTAAACAATGTCAGATGAAACAAAGCACACCTAAAAAAGGTATTGTTGCGAAACCAATAATCAGTTCGGAATTAAATTCAAGATGTCAAGTCGATCTGATAGACCTGCAGTCACACAAGGATGGCGAATATAAGTTCATAATGGTATATCAAGATAATTTAACGAAGTTTGTCCAGCTACGACCTTTGAAAACTAAAATAGCTAAAGAAGTAGCATATCATCTTCTTCAAATATTTTTAACATTCGGTGCCCCAGCTATATTGCAATCAGATAATGGTAGGGAGTTCTGTAATCAAGTTATATCCGAACTATGCGCTATGTGGAAAGATGTTAAGATAGTTCATGGAAAGTCTTGTTATAGTCAAACACAAGGCTCAACTGAAAGGACCAATCAGGATATACAGAATATGTTAACTGCATGGATGAACGATAATGACACAAATAAATGGTCAGATGGTTTGTCTTTTGTTCAGTTTACCAAGAACACTACATACCACGAAGGAATACGTCAAAGTCCATATGAAGCCATGTTTGGTGTTAAACCAAAAAGAGGCATAGCATCGTCATCTTTGCCTGACGAACAAATTGCAAATATTGAAACCGAAGAACAACTCGAAGAAATGGTTAATTCTTTGGAAGAAAATTTGAGTAGTAGCCATACTGAAAATCATATTTCAAAAGAAAATATTGAAAAGGAGTTGCAACCCGCCATGTCCTCATATCAAGCCCTGACTGAACAACATGAGTTTATTTCTATAAAAAGAGCTGCAGCGAAAGAAAATCTATTACTGCAAGCAACGAAAATGTTACGAACCTCAAAAGGAAAATTTCCTTCTCCTCAAATTGGTGATACCTCCTGTTCAATTGGTGAATTATTGTGGGAATAGAAGATTCCTACTTTTATATATTAGTAAATAAAAAAGGTATCCTCAAGCAGGTTTATACCCGTAATCAGTTTGTAACTTGTAAAGAAAAGTTATTTTCCACAAATAAAATTTCTTCTCAAGAAATGTCGCTGTGAGAAGCAGCTGCAATTAGTGTTTTATGTGTTCCATAACCAAATGCAGTTGTAATAGCAAGGGACTCATGTGCAATTCAAAGTGTCATAACAATATAAGTTGTTGCAATAAATAAGATTATCAATCACATAATTAAGCCCTTGCGCTATTTTCACGATGATCACGAAGATGAAAATTTTAGGCCAAACATGGATATCACGAGTCAGGCTTGTAATCGACATTTCGGGCCAAACATGAATATCACAAGCCGTACTCGTTGGTCCTATTGTCAGTCGTAAGATATCGTGTTTAAAGTTCCGACACTCGGGTTCTGCCATTTCGACTGTTTTTGCGACCATTCGCGTGCATAGGTTAGGCACGGCTTATTCCGAATTTCAGTGTAGTGCAAGGGGTTAAGTAACTTTATTATTGGGATTATTTTCTTTTTAAGTTCAACAGTTTATTTACATTTGTTGTTACTTAAGTTTTCTTCTATTTTGATATATATTATAATAAGTTTTAATAATAAAGTATTATTTAAAAACGTAACAAAAATATTTTTATTCAACACTCACTGTCAGTGCATGGTGACTGTCGACATTTGCCAGGGTAAATCAAAAATAAGGATATTTAGTAAATATTTCAGCCATACACCAAGCGACTATATGAACCTTGATATTTTCCAATTTCGGCATTTAACGGTAACGCATATATATAAAAGCAGAGCAGTTTTCCTATGTATAGGAGGGCCAAAGCATATTTGTGCTTATCAAAATATACCAGTAATGGCCTGGCCTAAATGTATAAAAATATACCAAAATATTTGATCTTTCACCGACGTATTTGGAATGTGTTGACATTCATCGTGTGAATCTTCATATTCTCCAATTTCGATCTTTCAAGGTAATATATAACTTACTGTTTATTTCAAGAAAATTTTAGTTTAGTATACAACTTATATTTATAACTTATGCATGTAATGCTTTACAAAGAGAAAACAGTTTACTTATTCGAAGATTGTTTACTTTAAAAATAATACTTTTACGCAAATTGATGCTATTTTTTATAATATACAAAAATTGAGTAAATCTTCAGCTATATACAGATATATATTTATGTCCTTTATGTGTATATCTGTGTGTTTGTATATATGTTACAGATGTTCATAGAGATTTCCACGGAAATTTGTATTTTTCGTTCTCTATCGTAACGAAAGATACACAGGTTTAGAATGAAATGTTCTTTATCTGTATGAGTTGTTTTGGGGGGAGGCGTTGCGTATGGTTGTGTGTGTCTGTGCCCGAGAATGTATTCTTTTCAACGTTGTTTAAATAGTAATTAGATATTCTATAGACTATCAAAGTGTTATGTTCAATGCTTAGGAAAAATATATATAATTTATAAATATGTAGATGTTGAATATCTACATTTAGAGGTCCGAATATATCAAATACAAAGAGAGAAATAAACATCGGACTAAATTAAATTTACAATTAGATACATAATTATGTTATCGGTATTATCACCAATAATACAGCGTATTCATTTACTTTTAAACAATTTAACTATAATAAGTCCTTACTATAAGTTCGAGTGCTTTTTTGTCTTCTGGATAATTTTTACAAGTCTCTTCATTTGGCACATAATGTGTTTCTTTAAAATAACATAAGTAACGTCCAATCTCGCGATGATGTATATACTTTGGTTTTGTAGACAATGATAAAAATTCTGTTAACAGAAAGATAAGAAGAAACTTTATCGATAAAAAGTTAAATATTTACATTAAATTATATTTAAAAGATTAGGAACATTATACCTTCAGGAACGTATTGAGATATTCCGTCATCAAAAAGCAAATTATAAAATGGTTGTTCAAAATCTTCCCAACCACCAACTTCAAAAGGCATTTCCCATCCTATTATTACACCAATATTACTACTATATTTATTAGTCATTATTAAACCAATGGCATATTTAACTTCTGGAGTTCTTATTTTTGGTTTTATCTCTTCCTATAAATAATAATTTCATTGTAATTACATATGATCTTTGATATATAGCCAAGCAAATTAAATTAAAATATTAAAGAATTAACATATATACATACTTCAGGTTTAGAGTTAAAGTTCTTGAGCGTTTGATACTTTTTTTGCATTAAACTTGCATTTTCTGCCACGTCTATATCCTAAAATGTATTAAATTAATTCATGTTAAATGAAATTCAACATTTTCATTGAATGGAAAAAATATATATTATATAAATTTTGTTTATTGTTTCAAAACTTTAATTAACTTTGTCTATAATTTGCAACATTACCACTAAATCTGATAAATCCATCTGATGACGTTTACAAAATTGGCTCAAGTTGTATAAAGTAGATTCATCGTGAGGCTGTACCATGTAGCTTAATTCTAAAACAGAACGTATGCGTGCTGCTCTACCATTCAAATCATTATATTGTCTTGCCGCTACACTTAGATTACATACTAATCTTGCTGTAACCTTTTAATCAATCAATAAAGAAAATATATAAATATTAATTATGTAAATCATAAAATTATTAAATTCTCCATCAATCTATTGTATAATAGAAATTAAATTTATAGAAATATAATAATGTACCTCTACAGCAGTTGCAACATTATGTGAATTGTATTTTTCTATTGGACATTTAAAATTGTGGTGAGAAATTCCACCAACTCCAGAGCAATCTTCTTTTCTTAAAAAGTGACCACCATTCAACATATCGATATAAAAATTTTCTGTACTTTCTAGATCTGAAACATTACTATAAAAGAGAAGTTATGAATTTGTAAAAAATTTATTTGACATATGATATTAATTTCTTTTTTATTTTAAGATATCATAGAGTAATAAGCAATTCAAGAATAAATACTTACTATTTTTCTTTCCATCGTAAAAAGAAATGCGATGGAAAATTAACGGGCTCGCATCTTATTCCAAGTCGTCTTGCAATGCTTTCAAATATAATTGCAAGAATTATAGGAGTTCCTTCTTTTAGTTCCAACACCTATAAACCACAAAAAAATATTCTTGTAAAAATATATTAATGACATATAAAACAATATAACTCGCTTAAAAAATTTACCTTATCAATAAATAAATTATTTGGGTAATAATACATATCATTATTGCCATGGAAACCTAATTTGTGAAACATAACTTCGCAAAGTGCATTCATAATTTCTTTCGTTTCTTGAATACTCCAATAATTGTCATCAATTATTTCACGTTTCCAAATTAAAAATTGTTCCGGAGGTAATGAAAATATAGAATGCTCAGGATGCCTTTCATATATTAAATCTTTTGTTTGATTAGCTATGTCGTCGAGTAATGAGGAAATATAGGAATAAGAAAWASAKYTTTCTGGTTGAYTCCATTGTGCTACAAAAGTTGCACAACGTTCTAASRTTTGTTCATTTACTGGAAGATTAATAAATCTTTGCCATTTTTTCGTAATATAATTTTGTTTCAGATATCGTAAAACAATAACGGCATAATATCTGTGGGTTAAGTTACTATGTCTGTGGAGAAAATAAATATAAATATATATAAAAGTAAAGTGTTATACAATGTATTAAAATTATCATGTAATTAAAAGTATCATATGTGTTTAGTTGAAATATGACTCACGCATAATGACAGTTTATGAGACTGATGAGTTCATCAACAAGAAAATAATAATTTAATGGATACGCGCCTAATTCCGGACGAAACAATGGATCTAAATATTTTAATTCTGAATTGGACACTTCTTCCTTTGTGTAATATTTACTGGACATTAGAGACAAGTGATACATTAAACTACGTCTAATTTCCAAGCTAACTTTTATTTCATTTAACCAGTTTAATACTTTTATATCTGCAGTAAATTTTTCGTATTTCTTTTTCAAGCGGGGCCATCTGTAATAATTAATATTAAATACAAAATAATATTACATATGTATATATATATATATATATATATATATGTAATTCGAAAGTCATTAAAAACGAAAGATAAATATAATATATTAGTAATATATCTAAGATTATAAATACCTTTGGAAGTATTTCACTCGCCATAATTGATTATTTTTGACAGTTAGATATAAACGCTTGCATGTCATAGAAAATTTGATAATATCTAAAAATGTAATACTCTCATCTTCCAAAATATATCCAATAATCTCTTCTGGTACACGTGTTATGACATCTGCAGCCATTTTTGGTAATTTTTATAATACGATAACGAATAAATGAATAAATCGCAGTAATTTAAATTCCATTTATTTAAAAGCTGACCGACTCAACACGATTTTAAGTGACGTAGACTAGTAAGATAAAATGAATCAATAAATAGAAAAATAAAAATTTTCTAGTAACTTGAATACCAAATATTACTAGTTCAAAGTAGTTTTAATTAGAAGCTTGTAGAGAGCGTTAATCCCTACGTTTGTGTACATCCTCCTCAGTATGTGACAAATATAGTGTTGCAACTGAACGAATATATGTCATAGCAATTCATCGTTAAATTATCGTAAATAAATGAACTTTATATAAATAATGACAAACAAATAAGAAAGAAAATAATTTCATTTCGAGTTATAATCTGTTCAATTAATGATATGATAATGATATATGAAAATGATTTAAAAAAACAATATAAAAGAAAAGAAAGATAAAGATTGCATTTGAAATAAAATCGACGTGGTGGACGCACCTTTATATTGTGGCGACCTATCAACGTGTGATAATAGCTTATTGTTTGTGCTTGACGTTAAAGAAACAGAAGAAGAATATTTCGTAGTAGTGTGTTCTGGGAATAATACATAAGCAGATATATATGTATATGTATATATACATATATATATATAATATATATATATAATATATATATGTAATCCTACCGTTAGATGTGCGATAATTATTATCTTCGTAAGGTAGAGTAACGTTGGATTTATTTCGCTTTGAAAGTGAAAGTTAAGTGTTCGAAGAAAGAGAGAGAAAGAGTGAGAGAGAGAGAGGAGAGAGAGAATAAAAGTAAAAAGTTGATTGATTTTTCAATAGCAAAGAATATAACTGCAACAGTGAAATCTTTGATAATTTGATGTCATTGACAAAACGAGGATTGCCCTTGAATATAATGTGCATTAATTGAGAAAACAAAATAAACGTATAAGTTAAAAGTGAGAACGAGAAAGAAAAAAGAAAGTTTTTGATCTTCATCGTAGGAAAATTAGAAGAGAACATTTTTTCTAATTTTTAATCTTGATGGATAAGAATGACGATATCTTTCACATGTTTTGTAAGTCTATTATCTTTTATTAATATATTATTTAATTAGTCCCAATCCTCTTTCTTCTCTTTATGGAAGACAAAAACTAGCTTTTTAAATGTAAAAAAAATATATTTAAGTTATATTAAGAGTAAGTCTTATTAATATTATAATAACAATTAAAAATGATTATTTTATTTTCTGTTAAACTGTGATGAATCATACTAGCGGTAAATTTCAAATTTTTCCTAATTTTCTATGTATGTTAGGTTTTTATTTATTTTTTAACTTTTTTCTTTAACGATTAACTAAATTAATTCAATTAACGTAATTTATAGGTTAAATTTTCGATGAATTAACAAAAAGATTCGAAAAGATAATGTTTTTTTATGTATTTTTTTATATTATAATATTACACTATAAATGCACATCGAGAACAATGGAAGTGATTGATAGAAGATAAACATTTGACGTCAATTTTTTGTGTTTATCATTAATTTTTATCACTTGTATACCTAATCGTATTATTTCATGAATAAGAGCTTTTAAATATGTAGCCTACAGAGATATTGTTGAATTTATTTTATATATTTCTTCTATGCGAAAACTGATAAAGTATTTAATATTGATTTTTGATAGGAGGAATTTTGAAATTTATACTGTATAATTTTAAGCTTTGTGTATTTATTTTATAATTGTTAATAGAGAATATGTTGTTACTCTTTAAAAGGAAATTATTACTTATCTTTTAAAAAATTTAACAAATTTTGAGGTTATATTGTTAGTTATCTTCTTTGAAATTACTTCCATTTGTTTTTTTATTTTCAAAATCAAAACTTGTATAAGTGATGTCAGTACTGTACAGTATAATGTAATAATCATTAAAATTCTTAAGTTGTATTAATTGTAATTTTTTTTTTCCTTAGTGAAAACATAAGACATGGTTTGGATGTAGCATATCCAATATACTGGCAAGTATGTTTAATGCAGAGCCTGAATCTGTCTCTGAAGGTTGGCATACATACGAATTACCTAGCACAATGATCCCCAATGCAAGTTCTGGGATTGATGATGAAGATCACTTTTGCAAGCTCATATTGTATAAAGAGATTAAGGATTCCAGGTATGTGACTGTATCGGAGAAAAGTTCACAATCATTGTATAACTTGTAGTATTTTTCAGAGTTCGTATATGGGACGTTATAATACTAGTACCGAATTTGTTATTTCTTCTATTTATTGCTATAAGATTTAACAGAGCAAGGCTTAAGTTACGTGCAACGAGTAGTCCAATATTTTTAGCATTTTATGGACTTGTTATTTGTAACGTCGTTATCTCTGTAATACGATGTATTGTATCAATGACAGTTAATGCGGCAGCTACAGTTGGTGGTAAAGCAGACAAAGTGCTTTGGGTTACAGTTAGATTTTTTTTATTATCTACGGAGATGAGCGTAGTAATATTTGGTTTAGCTTTTGGTAAGTTCAGTTGTTTTATTATTTACTACAAGGAATAGCTCTTGTCTTTTGTCCTAATCAATAAATTCTTGCATTTATTTTTTTAGGACATTTGGATAGTCGGTCGAGTATTCGTAGAGTATTACTCGCCACATCTTTTATCGCTTTAGCGTTCACTATAACTCAAGGGACTTTAGAATTAGTTTTACCAGATGACACATTCCATATTCCAAGTAGAGACTTTTACGTGTTTGGTCATGGTGGTATGATGTTTTGGTTTTGCAGCAGTCTTGTTTTTACTACGGTAATATTTATTTTATAATTAATCTAAATGTATTTATACGTATTTTTACTGTTTATAGTTTCATTGGAAATAATTTTATATTTTTTTAGATATATCTTTTTATATTGATATTACCATGGACACGATTAAGAGAACGTTTAGCACTTCCAAGTAAGTTTGGAATTGATTATGTTGATATAGTGCTATGTTGAATCTAGATATCTTAATGATGTGTTATTATAGCACGGAAAAGTTTTTACGTTTATGCGGGCACGTTGGCTATGATGGATTTAGTACAATCAATTGGTGCAGGTTTTTTAACTTACACGCAAAATCCTGTTGGACTGTGCATTGTAGATTTTACTGCAGCAGTTTATTTAACTCTATTTACGCCATTGGTATATCACACTTTCCTATCAGAATTTCTTGGGTAAGTGTTCTTTCTTGTAGACATTTTGTTTTTAATTTTTATTTTTATATTAGTTCTGGGAATTTTTTTATGTAGAATTGCATTTTATCGTTCTAGTGTCTCACAACCTTCAATAATGTTTTCGTACAAAGCACAAGTTGACGATGCAATGGATGAAGACACTGTATCGCTTCCTCATCAACAGAGTTTCTCATCGTTAAAAACTGACAGCGATTACATCTATCAGGTCCATACTCCGTCTATTCACATGCCCTTGTATGATCCTCAGGCATCAAATGCATCTACTGCAATGCATAGGACTTCTCTGTACTCCTTAACATCTGCGAAGGATTCTAAATATAATACTACTAATTCTTATGACTCTCAAGTCGCATTAAATAGATCACCTGGTATTAAAAATTTCGCTAGACGTTTTAGTGCAGAGAAACTTATAAACGATTTCGCACATTATCCTTTAACTAAATCGGACAGTGTAAGTGATATTCAAAAGAGCTCGTTGGATATTAAATTTTACAAACCGATGTTAAAAAGTGATTTATCGTATAAAATTAAATTTGGCACAGCCAAGAGTGTCTCTAATTTAATATCGTCCGCAAATACTGCTAGTAATTTTATTTATAATCCACGAATAAATAGTAGTAATTCGAATCTTTTTTTTCCTAATAAGAAAATTCATTCGGAGAATGCTTTAACAGTTTTTACATCCTATAACAAAGAATCAATGAATAGTGACTTATCAGTTAAATATAGAAAGAACGAAGAAACTGATAAAAATTCCATATCTTGTTCTGAAAAGTCTTTAAATATATTAGATTCTTCTCTTTTAAGGAATGATAACAGATCGAAGAACATATTAAAAAATAAAGATAGTTTAACTAAAAGCAGTAGTGAAGTTAGATTGCAAAAAGATAAAGATTTAGAATTTATTCAAAGTCGTTCAGAAAATCGATTGCTCGATATTTCAGAAATTCCAAATGTTAGAAAAGATCTATTATCCGAGACTGAGCCACTTTCAAATGAACATATTTCTAAGATTAACTCTAATCGTTCAAAAGAAAAGGAATCTGCTGGCTTAAATCAATATTTGTCATCGTTGACGTCTACCAAATTGGAGAAACCTATTAAAGAACAATCAAAATCTTTATACGTACAAACGGAATCTTTGTAAATAATTAATCAAATGTGTACTAACTTATCAGGATTTTAATATATAAATATTTAGTCTGTATATAGTAGTACATAATTTCATGATTATATATGTGTATATATATATATATATATATGCAGAGAGAGAACTTTATTGGTTTTATTAATTTTGATATTACATTGGGAATATAATTAAATAGGCTAATTAATTATTTAAGTATAATTCTAAAAATGAGATGGCGAATGCGTTCGCAAATCTGTATATATGTGTGCGGTTGCTATGTGTATGCGTGAGAGATGTGCGTTTGTGTAGATATATATATATATATACAGCATGATTATAGGATATGCTCTTAATTAAAAAAACAATTTGATGTAGTCTATATATGCACTTGGTTTTAATTTACTTATATATATATATATATGTTACCGTCGAAGTCGGAAATCAGTCAATGCTAGTAATTCCTCGGCATTGTTATGAATGCAAAGAGCCTTTACACGAAATCGGAAATAAGACTATTTACAGAGTTTTCCCTAGGCATCGAACATAATACTTTGATATTCTATAGAATATCAAATTACTATTTAAACAACGTTGTAAAGAATACATTCTCAGGTACAGACACACACAGCCATACGCAACCCCTCCTCTACAAAACAACCCATACAGGTAAAAAACATTTCGTTCTAAACCTATGTATCTTCCGATACGATAGGGAACAAAAGTTACAGATTTTTGTGAAAATCTTTATGAATGTCTAGAAAATGTAACCTGAACATTTGCAAATCGATTTATAATTCGATAATATATGCTTTAAATTGTGCATCTTTGCAATTTCTTTGAAAAGTTTTGGTAAATATTTTTTGTATTAAAAGAAAATAGATTTTAATAAAATTTATATTAAATTAAAGTACACTCTTTTCTCTACGTGTAGAATACCATATCGAGTAATAAATCAATCTCTAATAATAAGCACTCTTAAATAATAATCTCTAAAAATAACACTCTTAAATAATAGCACTCTTTTGGCTACACGTAGAGTACCTTTTCGCGTTATAAATCAATCTGCAAAGGTTCATAAAATGGCAAAGAAAAATTGGCGGATCAGGCAATGTGAGCAATGCCTGATAACCAGTGCGGTGCGGTGCGGTTGCGGTATTTAAATAGTAATTTGATATTCTATAGAATATCAAAGTATTATGTCCGATGCCTAGGGAAAACTGTAAGAATTCTTCTGTTTCCGACTTCATCGGAATGCTCTTTGCATTGATGAGAATGCCGAGGTATTACTAGCAATGGCGGATTTCCGGCTATGACGGTAACATATATATATATATGAAATAACTTGGTAATGCCCGTGCCTATCATTAACATATTTATTTCATTTTAACCATGAAATTATTCATATTTGATAAAAATATTATAATAAGAAAGAAATTTAATTGCGTGCTTTATTTTATTTTTATTTTTTTTATGTTGTTGTTGTTTTGTTTGTCAATCACAAAGTAAATTTTCATGCATTAGTAAAAGCTAAGCTTTGCACTCTGCTTACATACATCACACACGCAATCAATTTTTAGAATATTATCTCTTTACAAATTTATATGATCTATATACAAATATGCACACGCATAAATTCTTGCTAATTTGATCAATTAATGAATCAATGAACTATTTATCTGAAATTTATGGCAAATAATAATTAAGAGATAATATGCATTTTACTATGGATAGATACTTTTCTTCTGTTTACAGAATCACAGTGTTTACGACTCTACCCAATTCGACACGAATACAACTCCAGTGAATCCATTGTATGCAGCATCTCTACAGAGTCCAGATAGCATTACTGGTTACAGTATAGACAGTCAAGAGACACAGAACCAAACCAACGGTTATCAACAATGAAGTTATTATTTTTACAATTAATCATAAAAATAATATCTCTGCAAATAAACATTGAAATTCCAAATAGATCTGAACGAATAGATCTGAAAACTTTGTTTCGAGTAAGAGAGCTTTGCAAAAAAAAATCCACTGTCAAAGTGTTCCAACAATATCTGGTAGGTTTCTGCGAGAAAGAAGATGAAGAAAAAATATGTGTTACAAATATCTGTAACATAATAGTTAACATATAAGATTCTATCTGTATATATATAAAGTATAAACATTGATAGAATTCTAGTCCTTCTTAAATAAAAGGAAAAAAAAGAAGTAAAGAAAAGACATAATTTCAGGGCCGTAATGATTATTATAGGCTCTCCCTGTGATAGGATACGAATGTATTTATAAATAATTCACGACGGCGATGATGATCATAATGAAAATGATGGTATATTAGAAAAAGAACAATCGTAAATCTCAAAATATACATTTACATTATATAGAAATCTAGCCTATCTAATATTAATTAATTTTATTATTTTTTCTTCAGCCACCCCCCGATTAAAAGCCAAGAACGAAGAATGATCATGTATACTATTTAGGAATAATTTCTTTCGCGAATCTCTTCCTCTTTCTCTTTCTCTTTCTCTAAAACATATATAGATCTATATAGATAGGAAAACAAAAACAGAATTAAAAAAGAGGGATGTCGAAGTGAAATAAATACTAACGTTGCGTAACACGTACTTATTAATACGAAACAGAATAAGAACAAAAAAATGGAAACGTATATGTATACAATATGTAATTATAGAATTTGATTTTAAATCTTATTTTAGTCTGTTTGGTTGGATGTTGTTGAAAAAAAGAAATGAATCGAATGAAATTTCTGTTTCTCTCTCTCTCTCTCTCTCTTTCTCTTTCTCTTTCTCTCTTCCTTCGGTATTTGCAATACATGCATACATACATGTATACACACATGTACATACATTCTATAAGTGATCTAATTTGGTAAAATATATATGATAAAAAAAATTAAAATAAAATAAAGGAAGAGGAGACAAATAACGCGATCATTTATCGAAAACAATTTGTCATTGATTGATGAGACTTAACTGACACAAATAAAATATAAACAAAATAAAACGGATGATGATGACCAGCATTCGATGAGGCAAATTTGATAGATATTCTATAGACGGATTTTAAAATACACTATCCTCGATTTTTCCGTCCTAATTATCGGATGAAATTATTCTAACGCATGTTGTATAATTGATGACATTGAAAAAACAACAACAAAGAAAATATCTTTTACGATTCGATGCAAGATCAAGATTATAGAACAAAAATGACGCTGGGTCTTGTTCGCTATTTTCCTACTTTTGCATCGAAAAAAAAAAAAACAAAACAAACGAACAAATCTTTTTGCAAACGATCACGAAGATTTAAACACGAAAATAATCTTCGTTTCTTACATCCTAAGCGTCATTTCCGTGATCTTGAATAATAATTTTAAGAATTATATATGTAATGATAAATTATATATATATAATAAATAATAACAATTAAATTATATATATATATATATATATATATATATAATATATACGTATAAATTGCAATTTTTTTATTTATATTATATAAATAATCTCATTAAATATATATGGGCAAAACTATTACGAACAACTCCATCCATAAAAAGTGTGCTCTGATGTGTGGGATACGTACGTTTGTATGTATGAACGTATATACAAAGAGTTACAGGAATATTCGTACCCTCTTCCACACTGCAAATTTTAAATAATTGATAATATTTATATAATTGGGGTTAAAAGTTTAATAATCTTTAAAATAGATTTCTGTATAAGAATTTGGAAAGTTTGCATTACAAGTAAATGTCAATTATTTAAAATTTACAATGGGGGCAGGTACGAATACAACTATGATTCATTGTATTTAGGTATGTATCTGTGTGAGTGATATTTATATAATTACATAAATATACAAATATTTATCGATACTGTGTCTCTATGTACTCGCATTGTACAACTTCGTTTTGCCAAGTAATAGTACACATACATTTGAGAATCGTTTGACAAATTCGCGCAATTTTTTAATGCATTTTTTCTTTAGGAATAAATAAATTTTATTCTTAAAAAAAATAATCGCGAATTTGTCAAATGATCCCTAATATTTATTTATATACATGTATATACATATATACGTATGTATGTATCGTAAGGTATCGTAAGGTATCGTAAAAAAATGTTACCACTATTTGAAAATGTGAAACATTTAAAACACTTTGAAACATTGAACGAAAATTGTACGATATTTAATAAATACTTTATAAACAGTCAAAGTGTGATAACATTTTTTGCGAGATCTTGTATACATGAAATACACTATTCAGTCACAATTAAAAAATCTCTTGTTAACCTGCCTTTTATCTTTTTTGTATATTCAATTTGATACCTATCACAAGTATCAATCTCAAAAAAGGACAGCTTATACTTATGAGAGAAAGAGAGCTTGAGAATTAACGATAAAAATTCGGAGATTAAATTAAAAAGTAAAATACTATAAGAATAATATTAATAATAATAATAGTAATAATAATTAAAATAATAATAATAAAAATAAGTAACAATTCCTTTATAAAAGTCTCTCTATAGGAAGAGAGAATGGTCTTAAGTACAGAACCGTATTTATACATTTTGGGGCCCTAACCGCACATCATTATTACGAGGCTTTTAATAAATTAATCTAATTCATTCGTATTTATTTATTTATTTATTTTTCTTTTTCAATTTATTCTAATTAAGAATTAAAATATTATATTTCATAATAACTTGTTTCTATAAAACAAATATAACGTTGCATTGATATATATATATGTATGTATTATTAGACTATGTTTTTTAAAAAAACATTTTTCTAAGGGATAAGAATTTTAAAATGTAACCCCACAGAGAGAGAGAGAGAGAGTGAGGCCTCAGCTTGCACCTTATCATAAGTACGGCCCTGTACAGGTGGTTTAGTTGATAAGATCTTTCCTCAGGATATTATCAATAAAATTAAGATGATCAATGAGAACGGGATCGATGATGATGATGATGATGATTTAGTAATATGTTCATTACGTATATATAGAATTTAATTTTTAGCGGATATTCGCGTGTTTGTATATATACACATAGAAAAAGAATACGAAGAGGAAGAGTTGGTAGAGGAGGAGGAGGAGGAGGAGGAGGAGGAGGAAAGGGGAGGTGATAATGTAAACGTTTAAAAGTCGACGAATGTTTAAGTCAATTGCAAATCAATTTAGACTCTCAGATTTGTGCTCTATATGCATGCATACATAAATACATACATACATACATACATACAAATATAAATATATACAGGATTTATATATACAATTCGATAACACGTAGGTATATATATATACTTTACGGGGAAGAAAGAATAACTTTCTGTGAATTTTTTTGTAATGTACAAATGGCAAACAAATAAAACATATTGTATAATCGCGTCGTCGGAAGTGTGTGCGTGTATGTGTCTGTGTGTGTTTCATAGCACAAACAAAGTCGGCAATAAAGGTACCAGTTTAAAAACACGAATATGAATTATGGTTTTTATTTGAATCATCTTTCATTTATAATAATTATTATTATTATTTTCTTTCATTCATCCATATATATTTACAATTCATGATGATGTGACTTTAAATAAAAAGGAAAAACAATGATACGAAATATGTGATATTAAAGTTGCAAGATTAAATACACTTTATTTTCTTTTTTTTTTTTTTTTCTTTTTTTTTGTTAACTGAAGGATTGATTTAGAAATAAGATTAGTTAGATATCACTTGTTATATAACAAAATTTTTCATTAGAAAGAAACTAACGTGGATTACATTGTGAACAATATGAAACAGAAGATTAATAATTATATTCTTTCATTGTTCCTTTCTTTTTTAATCTTCTTCTAATATCAATCGTTTCAATTTAGACATGTGTCGTTTCGATAAAAACCACATCAGAGAATAGAAGGTCAATATTATTTTTTTCTTATTCTTTCTCTAACTTCTTTTAGTACTATTCTGACGCAACGAAATGAAAAAGAGATGGATCTAATATTTTCTTTCCAGTCATTGTGTTTTGTCGTCGCCATCATAGGTACTCATTATCGTCAATTCTCGAAGAAATATATCGTGTCTTTCACTAGGGTTAGTTGAAACATCTAAGAAGACGATATCTAAATGTTTTTTATTAACAAATATACAGTATAATATATATATCGTAACAGATCACAAAAAAAAAAGGTTATTTTATAAAATAATGTTTATTTTTATTTCGATAAATGAGAAGAACAATATTTGACATTTTTCATTTAAATTGTTCATTATTTAATTTTAATTTTAAATATTTTATTCTTAAATAATATTATGTTATTTTACATTATATTTATTTTCTAATATAATACATCTACAAAACTATAATACAGTAATAACCAAGTGCACATATCTATACATATATATATATACAAACATTGTATGTATACATATAAGGATAATTGTTCATAAATGACGGTATAAACACGTTCGACGTCATCAGATTACGTCAGTTAAAATAAATCATATTTTGTTATTATTAGTTTTTAATGAAACCATAAATAAACATATCTCTCATTCTCTCTCTCTCTCTCTCTGTTTCTCTCTTACGATTTCCACGAAGTATTCGATACGTCATTCGATGATCCATCCTTTTTTCGATGACGATCAGGATCTTATTTTATACATTTATTCTTCTATAAAAAATAATTCTATTTTAATATCTTGTAGAGTAGATCAATAAAGACGAGATCTATCTAATCGATCTTTGTAATAAAATAAGACGGAGAATAAGTCGTACGACATTGTGCGTTTATTCCCGCTACAATTCAATTGACCCAATTATATGTGTGAGCAGAAATAAGATATATGTATATAGATAAATAGAATACCTACTAGGAGAAAGGGTATACGTTAATCAAGTAGATAAATTTACACATGTCTATTCACATACAGCACACACATATACAGATATATATATATATACGTACGTGTTCATA
>NW_014569619.1:348049-351134 GCF_001313835.1 Polistes canadensis
TATTATAATATTAATCTAATTATTATATATATATATAAAGAAATAAATTATAATAAAATTTATACATACACACATATACACATAGGACATATACATATGTGAGTATAAAATAAATAGAACAAAAATTAAGCACGAAAGAGAAAAAAACGCACAAACGTCATCACATTTCAATAAAATAATAATCAAATAAATCAATATAAATAGATACATATTAAATATATATATATTTAGACGTTAATGTAAAACAAAGATAAATAAAGTAAATAAAATAGAAATTAAGAGAAAAAGTAAGGAATTTAAAAATAAAATAAACGATCGAGAAAGAGGAATGGAATTACCAAAGAGACGTCACGATTTTAATTAAAAGTCTTCCATGTCGTACCATACTACGAATGAATCGACTTAATCGTTTAATGAGTATGAAAGATAGAAAGAGAGAGAGAGAGAGAAAAAGAATACAACGTTCCGGGATTTCGTCTCGTCCGTAAGATTTTAATGCGTCACAATCTTCTGAATCACTCGGCGAGATGTATTTTTGCACGTAACAACATACGACAAATTTTATTACACATTTTATCGAGTTATTGGATTGATAATTAATAATATCATAATTAATAATATTTTTAAAAGGTAAATTTTTTTTCATGAAGGTTAAATTAATTTGTTTTTTTCTTTTTATAATGAAATTTCTTAGGTGAAGGTAATCACAAAATTTCATGAAACGATGTGAAAACAGACGGAACACAGAAATAGAGAGAGAGAGAGAGAGAGAGAGAGAGAGAGAGAGAGAGAGAGTAAGTCAGATAGAATCGATAATGTACGATATGTCTTAAATGATTGTTAATTAATCGAAGGAAATGTATATTGTAGTTTAAAAACACGGAATATAAATTCGGTGCACCGTTCTCTTCAAAATCCTTCGTTTAACTTTCTCATATTAACTTTTGTTTATATATGACTTTCGGAAGGATAATTACGTTATATTATTTACGTTACACATATGAAGCTTTCGAAAAAAAAAAATTGTATAAATATAACAATCAATAAAAGAAATTTGTTTGACTTTCACGGATGTGACAACGAACCAGTCTAACAGTGGATTTTGAAGAAGACGGTGCATCGAACTTATACTCCGTGCTTTTAAACTATAATATACATTTCCTTAGATTAATTAACAATCATTTAAGATATATCGAACACACTATTAATATTTAGGATTGTTTAAACTAAAATATATTTGTTTTAATGTTTCTGATCAGTGATGACTTTGAATTTGAAATTTTTATTTAATAAAATATCAGATCGTAATTATTTAATATTACGATTATATTAATAGATATATATATATATATATATAATTTTGAAACAAATGTATTTTGTGTTATTATTATTTTTAATGGGTATTCAATTGATTCTGTTACTATAAAAAATATTGAAATAACAGTAAAAACGCACAAAGTATAACCTATTATTAGATATGAAAAAACCGGGTGTTCCTTTTATTATACCAACATGTACGATTATAAAGTACGGGTATTTCCTGTACATTATTTTCGTATTTGTTTAATTCACTTGTTATAAATAAACCACTTAAGTGTTAATTAAATTCATTGAATATGTAATTAAGGAATACTAATGTATTTATTTTTCAATTTTCTTTATCCTTAACACATTATGCCAATAGTTCTCAAGCAAAAATCTAATAAGTATGACGGTTTACAATTTTAATGAACAGTAATTGTATATACGAATCAATTGATTATATTTGTCCATATGATAAAACGATTTCACTTTTATCGCGAATGGAGAAGCGCCACGTATACATTCTATTATTTTTTTTTTTTATTTAGATTATATTAAATATTAAAATTTTCTCAGTAAAAAAAATATTATTCTACGATATATAACATATATATGAAATTTATTTTTATTTGGAAACATATACATATATATGTGTTATTTTTTGTTTTTTCTTTTTATTTAAATATAGAAAATACAAAAAAAATTTTCAACAAATGCAATAATAATATTCTATAAATTATATAAAATAATGCAACATTATTCACTTATTGGGTAATCCAATACATATATATATATATACATTGTATGCATACCGTACAAAAAAAAGAAGAATCATTCATAGGATGAATCGTAAAGTAAACTTCTTCGAGAATGATTATTTTGTAATAGGTACATTTGAATTACCCTCCCTCCCACCCTTCTCATTTCGTTGGAAACAATTTGTGTTATTTGTCTTTTTTTTTTTCTTTCTTTCTTTCTTTACCATTATATTTATTCTTCCAATGTAAGATGAAACAGCTAAATAACTTAGTAAATAATAAATTAAACTAGATACCAAAGTAGTAAGTAAATGAGAGAGTATTCGAACACGTGGGAAAAACCACACAAGTTGTTTAAACGATTACTTGGAAAGATTTTTTACGCGTTTTCTTATCATCCTGCAGGATCTTCTCTTTCACATATGTTGCGCTTACATATATACGTATATGCATAACTATGTTGTACATATATCTACTAGATACTTACTTACATTAGTTATTACATATATCTATACAGGACGATACTAAGAATATTGTTCGTTGTAACCTCGTTCGTTCCAACCAACCCCCCCCCCCTCCTCCCTCTATCTCACTCTCTCTCTTTCTTTTTCTTTTATGTTGACTATACTATTTACTTTCTAGATCTTTCCATTAAGAAGAAATAGAAGAGATCTTTGTGTGTGGCTCTGTTCCTAACTTCGAAGAAATTCATTCAAGCTTTCTTACGTGTATACATATATATGTATGTAAGCATATAGATACTTACAAATATATGTATACTTAGATCGTTTTCTTACGAAATTCACGTTGAGTATGATATCAACCATGTTCTAGATTTTTCCATCTGTTGTGGACATTAAAATGGATGTTTTGTTATGGGAGACGATTTGACAACGAGATTAGATGATGAACGAACTAGGGTACTCTAATAAAATTATTCTTTTATTCTATTTCTCTCTTTCACACACCCATACTAAATACAGTTAATTCATAGTTTTTCATTAATTGTAGACACAATTTAACAA
>NW_014569619.1:353103-354963 GCF_001313835.1 Polistes canadensis
TCTCTCTCTCTCTCTCTCTTTTACACACACACACATATATATTACTATCCATCGATTCGATCTAGAAAGAACCAGCAACTATCGTAAAGCTTTACGATCGAAAGTCCTTGGACTGGAGAAGTAAAGGTATAGTTTTCTTCTATCTTGTTCTCTTTCTTTCTCTTTCTAGCCCTTAACACAACTCAGCGTTCTTGCTTACTTGCTTGCTTGCTTGCTTGCTTGGATCGGCAACGATCCGAAGTGGAGACAGTCCATTATCGTCTTTTCTCTTTCTTTCTTCAATGTAATATGAAGGGAAGAAAGAGATGAAAATATTCGCAGGTGCGAGTCAGTTGAGAAAGAGAGAAAGAGAATGCACAGTGTCCCTTATCTTACCAAGAAATCGTCCCCAGTACGCCATCATAACGAACAGAAAACGAACCAAGAAGAAGAAGGAGGAGGAGGAGGAGGTGGTGGTGGTGGAGGAGGAAGAGGAATCGAGCAAGCACCATGGTGGAGTCTACCAGAATGAGTGAGTTCGAGTTGGTGGTGGAATTGTTTGGAGAAGGTAAACTCCGAGGTGTGGCCGTTAACAACGAATCTTTTGTTGATTTCACATTTTGTTTAAGAAAGATTTATTTCTTTTATAAAATATATTTATAATTTTTTATCGAGATTATTTAAATATTACGAGTTATTAATTAAAACACACACACACACACACACACACAATAATTGGAGAAAATTTTATTTATTTTTATATTGAAATTTGTGTTAAATGTTCATCAATTATTATGACGATTATTAATACCAGAAGAAATTAGCAGAAGAAGAAGAAGGAAACATTTTGTAATTTAATTTATAATGATTGTTTATCTCAAAATATCTACTAAATTTTTATCAATGATTATGATGATTATTAATACCAGAAAAATAAAAGAAACAAGGAAGCTTTTATTTTGCAATTTGATTGTACAAAATGTTCATCAATTATTATGAAAATTATGATTAGTAGTACCAGTAAAAGAAAAAGAAGAAGAAGAAAGAGGAAACATTTTGTAATTTGATTTAAAATAATTGTTTCTCTCAAAACTCATGTTATATTTTCATTAATGATTATAATATAATCACATATATAAGTATCAAAAAAAAAAGAAAGATAAAATAAGAAAGTTTTCACTTTGTTATTTGACTTAACGAAATAATCTGACTATTACTTTATTTCTTTTTCTCTTATAATAATAAATACAATATACGATACCACAGAAAAATCGTTCATTTTTGATCTACTTTAAAGACAACTCGTTTCTTTCTCGTAACTGTAAATTGTTTCTCTGAAAGACTATTATCCATTTAAAACAAGGATGACATTTTTTTTTTTCTTTCTTTCTTTCTATATCTCCCGATTCCTTTAAAGAAACAAGAAGACGAAGACAAAAGTTGAATGAAGAATAAAAGAAAGAGAGTGAGAGAGAGAAAAATTGTGTGAGAAGATTTGTGTGTGAGAGGAGGACTCGTGTCTCATTCAATTCCTTTCCAAACATTCTATACTCGTTTCGAAAGAACCGTGCGATCGTAATACGAAATGTGCCTACATAACTCGAACACTGCATGTTTTATCTCTTTCTATCTTACGTACAAGTTCTTTAAGGCAAAAGACGATTCTTCTTTACGTTTGGCACGTGACCCGCGCCTTAAATCTTTTCTCTACCATGTTTCTTTCTATATTTCTCTCTTTCTTTCTTTCTCTAACAACCATAAAGAAATCTTTTTTTTTTTACTATACGTGTGGCTATTGCTTCCTGATTTAGTTTTTATTTGACTAAAAATATAATTTTATGACTCATACACACGCGTCGTTGAATTAATATTTAATTTAAT
>NW_014569619.1:355910-365593 GCF_001313835.1 Polistes canadensis
GGTGGTAAGCAACAACCATCGTTGGTGGTTGTTTCCTAGACAGCGTGGCAGCGCAACGGTAGAAAGAAAACGAAAGGAGAGCAGTCTCTCTTTCTTTCTTTCTTTCTTTTTTCTTCTTGAAAAATAAAGAAGAAAGAGAACTAGAGAAAAAGAGAAAAATAAATATAACGCATTGCTGTATGTCGGGTCTTTGCTCGCGAGGTCAACTATTCTGCCAAGTTATATCTTCCTTTGGCCAAGAATTTTACACGCCCGCACAAACTACGGAAACTAACCATGAATCCTCAATACTTACGTTTACTTACTAATTAATTCAATCCGATTTTAATTCGAATCTTATTAGATTTTTATATGCATATTGAATCGTTTTTTTCTTATCGAGTTATTATTTTTCTTTTTCTTTTTTTTTTTCTAACTTTCATTTTTAAATGATTTAAAATTATAACTTTATGCAGGTTGTAAGATTTAATTTTATTGAATAATTACTTTTCTTTTTTCGTCAGATAAACAAATTTACTTTTTTAAATTTTATATATATATATATATATATTTGGAAATTTTTTCGAACTATTCTAATCACATTTACATAATTTTTAATAACATATACAACATGTCTTATAGAATTGAAATTTTGACGGACAATTGTTTGGTCAACAATTTCCATCATCCAGATACGAATCTAAAAATATAAAGATTGATGAGAAGAACCAAAAGAGAAAAAGAAAAAATTTTATGTAATAATAATAATAATAATAATAATAATAATAATAATAAAAGAAAATTGTAATACCTATATATGTATTTTCAAGTATCTTTTTTTCTTGCCACGTGTCCAGGAAAAGAAAGAAACGACTAGATTTGATTGATCCACGTGGACTGTTCCTAAAATTGTCGGTTATCATCCGTTTTCATTGACGAGTTGTACGCCCACGTTATCTTAGATCCTACCTTGGGTATCCTTGTGTTAGAGCTATGATCATGCAAAAGAGAAAAAGAGAAATAAAAAGATAGATAGATGAAAAGAAAAAAAAAAAAAAAAATACGATTTCTTCATTTTAAATAAATAAAAATATTAATAAATCACAAGAGAGACGAATAGAAAGTAAAATAATGTTTTCAATCGATTATAATACGCGTGTTTCGTTCAGATGAAAGGATACTGTGAGAAATGATATAAAAAAAAAAAGGGGTAGAGTAAACACTCTCCAGCTATTCATTACTGAAAAAAAAAAAAAGAATTATATGATATAAAAATATAAAATAAAAAGAAGAGAAAGAAGATAAGGAAAATTGCTTGGCCATTTCTATTTCTATCTATCATGAAAACTACAATTAAGGTTACCATCTAGATTATCAAAGTGCCACGAATACTACGATAGAGTTCAAAGCAAAAGACCAAGACCAAGAAAAAGAAAAAAAAGATAAGATGCTTGTGAATTGAAGGGTGAGGGTTGGGTAAGTAAGGGGTGAGTAGTTGAAAGAGAGAAATAGGGGTTGGAAAAAAGGAATCAAGGAAGTTAAGGATGAACGAACGAGCGAGTAAAAATACTAAACTATAGATGAACCCAACAGGGGGTGTGTAAAGAAAGAAAGAAAGAGATAGATAGATAGATAGATAAATAGATATATGGATACATAGTTACATACAAGAGATCTGTCTCTGAAATGAAAGGGTATGTTTTTACGAAGGCGTTGACGAACAGATGAATACTAATACAAATAAAATCTTACCAATACGTATATGAATACGAATACGAATAGGGTGGTGGTAGTGCGCCGACGACGAACACCCGTTGCGAGGTGTCTCTATATTAGACGCGGAACGTCGCGACGCCGCGGTCAGAAGAAAGTCGAACGTGTTCGAGGAGACGTCTAAGAAGACACATAAGACAATATATAGTAGTTATATTACCACCATACAACCACCCCTTCGATAACATTCCATTGTACAATTTTAACTTATTTTATTCATCGTATCTTGACGGGTTACTTTGTCCATTGGATAATATTTCGAAGAAGGTAAGTGTTTATAGTTTTTTTTGTTACTAATTTTATTTTTCTTTTTCTTCTTTTTTTTTTATCTATATTATATAGTGAAGATGTATTAATTAGATTGTATTTAGTTTAGATATTTTTTGATATTTCTTTGGATAATATGTTATAATAATATTGATGATATTTCGTATAACGTGTATAATTTTTAATTGAGATAGTAATGTGTCAGGATTGAATCAAGTTTTCTATCGATATATATAAAGGGTATACTGTTGATATTGTATCATTAATATAGATTATTCGTGTATTTCTATCATTGAATTGATATTTTATTCAAATTACTGTCACTAAGATAAAAATGAAATAGAAAAATATTTAAATATATTAACCGAATAAATATCAATCTATGATAATTCTATAATTCGCGTATATAAAAATCTTCAATTGTATTAATATCAATACAAATATTTGATTATAATATACATATATATATATTTGTATGAAATTTTAAATAACTCCGATATACATAAACACAAACATTTTCATATTAAATTAAATATAAAGTATGCGGACGAAAATGAGGATTAAACAAAACAAAAAAAGAAAAGAAACAGTGAAAGAAAAAGAGAGAGAGAGAAATAGCGTGATTCCTCGTACTGATCGAGAAGAATGACGTGTCCAACGAAACAAGATCGCGTATATATCGTTCTCACCCTGAATATTAGCACGCTTGTGCTCACGCGGTAAAGATGATGATGATGATAGTAGTCGAAAAGTTAGTAAGGATTGATAGAGAGAGAAAGAGAGAGAGAGAGAGAGAGAGAATAAGTATGTGTCGCCGTCCCCAGCTGTCTGCTTGTGTTCTTTGTATATAGACCTTCCTCCTTGTCTTCTTCTTCTTCATCATAATTGTCCCTTTAATTCGGCTCAATTGTTTCTTTGCCACTGTCGTCGTTTGCTTTCAACACCGTGCTGTGCCATCACTGGCTGTGTGTTGTATTCTGACACATAGCGGATGAATACACTACGATGTTGAAAGAAGAAGAATAATATTGCTGTGATGGCAAATCGACGAGGACGAGGACGAGTATTGTTGCTTCATTCGTTAAAGATTATAAAAATAAAAAAATTTATTCTTTTTTAGCATACCAAAACGAATATAACTTACATAACCTCAAAAACAACTTCAATTTGCGCGCGCATCGTAAATATATCGACAACTTCGTGGTGTTGATTTTTCATTCGCATCTAACTTCACTTTCTAAAACCCGCCAAAAGTTGTATAACCTCAAAAATAAAACAAAGATAAAGATATATAGTTATATACGATAGAGAAACGAAAAAGATAAATCTTATAGATGTGTTTTATGTGTTCCTTAAAGAATCTTTTGGTCTTTAACTTTGCTTGTATTGCTATTATACGTTCTAATCCAATATCTCTTTCTCTCTTTTGCACACTCGTTATTACGTCGACGTCATTGTAACGTGATCTTGACCCGCTGACGGCGACGGACACGAATACGACGTCGTATACGAGGAGGAGGGTCGGCTCGTGTTTCATCCGCGATTCGATTATGAGAAAGGATAAACTTGTTCGCGAACTTTCAAATCATTCATAATAGTTTCATTTTTACGAACTTTCTATTTATAAGTTGTTTTTATAAAACGATGATTTGTATTTAATAGGAACGCATTGTTCAATTTTGATTCTTTTTTTTTTTCTGTTGAATTATTAATTTTGTGAATCCGGGATCTATAGATCGTATATAAATAATTTGATATTATTATAATTTGTTATTAGAAAAACTTGGTTTTTTTTTTTACGTACTCTTTTATAATGATAGAAATTTGTAATTGACTTTTTTTTATTTTTTTCGAATTATCGATCACACATATAATGGATAAGGATTAATCTAAGATCAACGTGTTTGTTTTTATTTAAACAAAAATGATCTTGATACTTTTTTGATTGAAAAAAAAAAAAAAAAGAGAAGAGAGAGAAAAAAGAAATGAATTAACGTGTGTAAAAGACGTGTTCCAACTTCATCAATGAACAAATGACTCGTACGTAGTAATACGAGGATGAAAAAGGATCGTTAGAAAATACTTGCATAGGTTCGGTCACGCCACCATTTAATTCGCGAAATTTCCTATTCGTCTTTTAATTACCATTACAAATCATTTTTTTTTGTTTAATCTTTAGATAATTCAAAAGAAATGAAATATATTTGAAAACTTAATATACAAATTAATCTTTGATTAGTAATCATATTTAGAATTTCAATATCGATCCCCAAAAATGGAATTAAAAAATTCCTAAGTAACAATTAATAATTTTTTTAAATAGGAATCAATTTTTTGTTATCTTGACATGAGAGATTTTCAAAAAGAAAAAAAGAGAGAGAGAGACAGAATATATTGTGACTGTAAAGAAATATTTTGCAATTGGTTAGCAACACAAATTTAGATCAATGTCGAAATCTTGTTGATCCTTTTAATAAATCTTTCTTTATCTCTTTTATATTTTTCATTCCTTTTACTCTTACATATACTTCCTTCCTTCTTCTTCTCCTCTTCTTCTTCCTCTTTATCCTTCTTCTCTTTCTACCCCCTGTTTGTACGATTCATATAACTCATGCGTTCACCACGTTCGAATTACACCTCTGAGATAATCTCTTCCGAGTACTACCGATCTCTTAAGGTATGGCGATTCCAAGCTCTGCTCCCACGATCTTTTATATCTTTTTTATCTTTTTTATCTTTTTCTTTCTCCTTATCGCGAAGTACTCATCGAATAATATCTTTCTCTTAACCCTTTAATATTGTAATAGTGACTTATACATTATATATATTGGATTATTGGATAATAAAATAATGTCGACATTTGCAATATTTTATATATATTTAAATCTATATATAATATAAAGAATATTATTTTATTTTAGTAGATTATAAATAAACAATATAAAGTATTTTTCAATATCATTGATTTCGAAAAATATTCTCATCGGTTTTCTATACATACAATATCCGGTATATTTTTTGTTTTTTAATACAAAAATATAGAGTATTTTTATTTGAAAATAAATGATTAAGTATTGTTTTATTAAAAAATAAAACATTAGCGTTGTTTTCTTAGATATCAAATATCGAATAAAATACTATTCATTATTATTTACATATATATATATCAAAAATACTGACAATATCGTTATTTCTTATTAACTCTTTGACTATTATTACTCAATATTTTACTATCGAAATACTTCAAACTATATCACTCAACATACTGATACAATGAAATATATACAATTGAAAATCACAAAGAGTACAACTTTATGCAATAGAACATAATCATTGCAATGCTATATAATTAAATACAATTAAATAAAACTCTGAGTGAAACTTTATGCAATTGAATAGAAATTGAATCTATAAAGAGAGAGAGAGAGAGAGAAAGAGTGAGAAAGAGATAAAAGTACGGAAGTCAAAGTAACAAGTTAGTGTCCGGTCATGTTCTTAAGGATTAATTAATCGGCACGAAGCAAGTTAACGTTGCGAATGGCTACCGATCCAGAAAGCAATCCCGAGAATTCGTTACGGAACTCGAAGGCGAACTACTTTCCGTTCTCTGGGAGGTTGCCAAGTTATTTATAGCGTACACACATAGCATGCTATGGAACTGCAAAAGGAAATTCTCTCTTCTCTCCATCTGCCTTCTCTCCAAAGCAAACGACCGTTTTACCTTTTCTCTTTGCCACATGGCCTCCTCAACTTGCTACTCTAGTGTCATACCAATATGCATCAACGTATCGTTCGATGATAACATTTCCATCGATGTTATTTATCTGGATCAATTTTTTTCATATTTTTTCTTGTTCTTGCTGTTGGGGAGTTTGTTGTTGATTTTTTTTTTTAATAATGCACTGAGGATTCTTTTATCTTTTTGTTTTTTTTTTTTTGTTTTTTTTTTTTAACAGATTCTTGATAAGAAAAAGTAATTCAACGTTTTGTAGTTTAATATCAGAAGATTTTAAGAAATATGAGATAGTGTTTTTAATTTACAAATAATTTTCATTAGATTTGATAGAATTTTTGTTTAGATTTTAATTTCAGTGATAGGTATATTTTATTTTAGTATTCTTCAATGTAATGAAACATAAAAAATGTAAATTTCTTGTAACACTGTGTTTAAACTTTTATTTTATTTTGTTGTTGTAATATAAATTTCAAAGTACTTAACACCGTGCTTCTCGTTTTCATTCATCCTTAAATCATAAATAATTAATCGAATTATTTTATGATACTAATAGTATTTGTATTAATAACTGCTATATTTATCACTCACATATTACACATTAGTATATTATGATATAAATAATGAATAAAATTATATTTAAAATATTGTAGTAAAATACAAAATCAATGAATAATAATCCTGTATAAGTAATATACATAGAATTTCCTAAAATGTGAATAGGAACTGACGTGTAAGTCATAATTCACAGTAAAACAGTCTTCTAACTCTGAACAATGTATTAAAGAAAACAATCAATGAAAATCCTTGGAAGATAGATGACAAGCATCATCTTTCGTTCCTATTCTTTTAATCCTTCGTGGAAAAGGGATCTATACTGAATCGATCAAATAAATATTTCCTTTGGGAAATAACTATCGGTTATGTTCGCTAACACATCACTTTGATCTATTGATTTATTTATCGATTCGATGTCATGATCAAGCTTACTGGAATTTAACCAGGATGACGATGAATCATTTGCTTCTTTTATATTGTATATATATATATGTCTCGAATAATCCGGTTTTTTTTGTCACCCAATTATTTATTTTATTTCAATCAATCGATCTTTAGTTACTTCCGGTGGTGTTCTATTACTATTAAACAAATGTTCGATTGAGGAATCTCTGATTGTTGATGTTTGGGATGCTTATCTTTTTGATTAGAGAGAATACCTTCTTCTTGATATGAGATGATGATTATGAGAATGGTTAATTATTCTAGAAATTATATATATATATGTTATTCTTAATATTTCCCTATAAAGAATTCTTATATTTATTTATTATTTAATATATTAATTTATGTGATTATTATACAAGAATAAATACACACACAGATATTTATTGAACTTTTTTTGTATATTAAAGAAAAATTAATATGTGTGTAAAAAATAATTTTGAAATAGAAATTATATATATATATATGTTATTCTTAATATTTTCCTATAGAGAATTCTTATATTTATTTATTATTTAATATATTAAAATTTATGTGATTATTATATAAGTATAAATATACACAGATATTTATTGGACTTTTTTTGTATATTAAAGAAAAATTAATATGTGTGTAAAAAATAATTTTGAAATAGAAAAAAAATATTTATTTTCTAAAGAAAGAGAGAGAGAGATATTTATATTTGACTTAAAATTAGATTTAAAAGAGCACTTTCATAATCACCCGGTGGTTAGTAAAACGTCCGTAACGTGGTCCCCTCTTGCGTGAGGGTCTTTTAACAGCGTCAAGTGGCTCGTACCTACGAACCCTACAGTCAACACGATAGACAAAGCTCTCTCTCAGTGTGCATCTCGTTGTGCGGAGTTTCTCGTCGTCTTCGTCTTCTTCTTAGTCGTAATACTTGTTGTCAACCTTGTTGTCGTTGTTGTCGTCCTCTGTTGCATCTGCATCGTCCTTATCGTTATCGTTATCATCATCGATGTTGATCATTTCTTCGATCTAACGATCTCCAACTATAAATTTTTTCTCGCATCAGTTTCCCTTTCTATCACATGTATTTCATTTTAAATGTTAAAAGTGTAATCCATTTGTTCATCATAGAAATTTCGTTAAACTCTATGGACACAATGAAATTAATTGAAATAAAACAAAAATAACAAACAAAATTTCATTGAGTTTAGTACGCGAGCTGAAAAAGTATATACACCGATTATTATTATTATTATATTTCTTTTTTTTTTTTTTAAAAAAAAAGTCGATTAGAAAAAACAAATTTACTCGACAAAAGATATGAAGAAGAATATCGAATGAAAAAATAAAAATAAAACAAGTAATGAGAGAACGTATTCAGTTTCAAGAAATTGTTTAGAATATAAACAAAATTCGATATAAATTCGAACGATGATTATTATCATTTTTTAAAGATGATAAAATTATTACTCTAAGTTGATCATTATATTTGATGAATTGAATATATTATTTTATCTTACTTTTTAATAATTGAAATATAAATTCAAGAAATATTTCTCGATTATAATTAAAACTTATGATTCAAATAAAAAAAAAACAAAAATAAACATAATATATATTTAGGAAGAAGACATTTTTATGCTTAGTTTTCGAAGAAAAGAAAATATATATATATATATCTATATCTATATATATATAATTGTATAGACAATACGATGGAAAGATAATATCGAGAGTCGACAATGTCGAGTCGGCGATTTACAAAGCGTGAGAAAATTGGTTCGAGGGTACACGGACTGGCACGGATACAGAGATTAAACCCATCAGAGCTCTCTGATCGAGTCAGAGAGAGTCAGTCCCTGCAATAGAATACTTTTTTCGCACGACTACCCAACAATCTAACTAACAAATTCTCATATAATCACACGATACCATTATTTCTTTGAAAAAATTTCATTAATTACATTAACAAAAAATTAAAGAGAGAGAGAGAGAGAGAGAGAGAGAGAGAGAGAGAGAGAGAGAGAGATAGTATAGAAACATTTAAAAGTAACGCAACACTAAAAATAGAAATAAATTTTTAACTTAACGAGAAATCACATATAGATATTATTATATTATAATAATTAACATTTAAAATCTAATCGAGATTATGTGTTATTTGTCGATAAATATAACAAAAATATAAATAAATTGTCATCGTCATGGAGGATCATAAATATTTTACATTCATCAACGCACAACTTAACTTGACAATATATTACGTTTTAAGTTTCAAAAGTGAAAATGGTTGAATATTTCATCTTACCTTCGGGACAAGTGAAATCAAACTATTGTGTTACCAATAAGTGCGTATGTGTGTGCGCGCGCGTCCACAATTACCTGTGTAACTGTGCGTGTTATTGTTTTACATATGTGGTATATTTAGAAATATTTTATATCTTTTTTTTATCATTATATTTTTGTGCGTATGTATATGTACGTGTACGAGAGAGACAGGAGAGAAAAGATAAAACCATACAAGATAACTTACGAATTAATAATTAATTTTTATTTTAAGTTTAATCATTTCGGTGTTAATTTCATCGATCAGACTAAGTGGATACTTTTTATTATTATTATTATTATTATTATTATTTATGGTTGGTCACGCATTTATCAATATATAAATTTTCAAATTTATTTTTATTCGAGACTCTCATTGTTTATTCAGTTTGTTCTTCTATTATCTTCTTTGGATATCATTGATTCTCTTCGAACGCCTAAGTGCAGCAACCCTAAAGGCCAACAAGTATTTCGTTTTGCAGACTATTGTGAGATTATCCAAGGTGAGAAATGAATAAATGTGATTATAATATCGTGTTTAACAAATTCATTTTTTTTTTTTTTTGAAAAAAGAAAAATTTTCACGTTTGTATGAAACTGATACAATTCTCAGGAATATTGGTAATATTTACAA
>NW_014569619.1:365618-373274 GCF_001313835.1 Polistes canadensis
ATTAATATTAATAATAATAATATAATTATATTAATATAAATTTATAATTCGTAGAAAATATTTGTAATGATTTTTAAAAAGTAATCACATGGATATCTATGTGATCTTTTATAGTTTGTGAATAAAAGTGAAATCATTCATTCATGTGAATTAAATCGTACGTGCTATTATCATCATAGTATCTAAACTTGATTCATTAGATTCGAGATTAACAATATTTGTATTTTTTCTTTTATTTTTTTTTTTATTTTCATTAAGATATCTAATAACATAATCAAGATTCAATGAAAATTATGATAATTGATCAGAGAAAAACGGAAACAAATAAAAAGTTCTTTCTAATGATTTTTTTTCTTAAGCTTTAATCTCTTATTCGAAGAAGAACTCAAGACAATATTGAATATCATGATATTCAATGATTGTAAAATGACGTCAAAGATGTAACCGAGCAATTAGAAATGTCAATCAGGTCTTTGGCTAATTGTTCTTATTCTTTTATATGATAAATCCCAATCTCATTATGCTAATTGGAAACAGAATTTGTTTTTGATCCTCGTCGGTTGAACCTCATACTAAACGTATTATTATTATTATTAAAAATTATGTTTATTTGTCAAGATGAGAAAATGCAAATACATAGAACATAACTTTGAAATTTCTTATAATAATTGACAATTTTCTATATTCTTTCTACAGATGATTATTATTATTTTATTGCTATTGTAAAAAAAAAATATTATTCATGTGTAAGAATTAGAAAAATTATAAATAGTAGAAATGACTTATATTAGTATCTAATTGATCGGAAAAATAACAAAAACTGGGAGACTTTCCATTAATTTAATTATTTCCACATAATAGGAAGATCGAATCGATTCAGTAATATTACCTTTTCTAGTTAGTATTTTCGAATGAATCATATTTCCTTAAAGTCTTGATTGACGTGATCCTACGGTGCATTATGCAACCAAACGTTTCGTTGGAAAAAAAAAGACTAGATAATGGATAGAAAAAAAAAAAAACCACTCGCAAAAGACATTAAACGATTAGATTGTAATATCCATCGTACGATACAATTACTCATTTTCACGTGA
Source organism: Polistes canadensis (assembly GCF_001313835.1). NCBI lineage: Eukaryota > Metazoa > Arthropoda > Insecta > Hymenoptera > Vespidae > Polistes > Polistes canadensis. The sequence goes on from NW_014569619.1 coordinate 366,713, forward strand.
TATATCTATCATGTTTTGAGATCAGTAATCATTAGCATTTAAACGTTATATCGTGCATTTAAATCTCTTACTAGTTTCTTGGTAGATTGATCATTGAGAAATATATCTGTAATGATTCAAATAAATTTGAATTTTTATTCATAATTTATGATTTTGTATAATGTCTCTCTCTCTCTCTTTGGAAGATTTAAAATATAAAAAATAAAATAAAAATTTGTTTTATAGGTATATAATGATGATAATAAATATGTTAGATTTATTTATAACGTTCATATCATTAATTTGATGTATCACTTAATTAAAATTTAATCTAATTCAATTTTTAAAACTTGAAAAATGTATAAAAACATGTCTAATTTTTCTATTCAATTATTCTAACTAATTTTCAGTTATAATTTAATATCATCTAATTTATGATTTTTATTACACACAATGAATGAACATAATTTATCTTATTTATAATATCCACAAAACAAAATTAACGTTTTATCAAATGATTAACATCATAAAACAAGTTAAGATTTTTCAATCAGCAAAACATTGTACATAAAAATAATGGATAAATTCGCAAAATATAAATCAAGGATAAAATAAATATTACAAATTATAAGAGAAAACAAAAAAATGATAGAGAAATTGTTCTAACGATTGATAAATATAATAATTCAATCATATCGTTTTAATTAATAATATTCATATCACTAAATCATACAATTAGTTGAACATTTTTCAATGAACCAACATACAATCCATTTCAATCGTAAATCCATAATATAAGTCAAAGATCAAATTAATATTACGAGTTTAGAGAAAAAGAAAAAGAACAAAAAAAAGGACATAAAGAGAAACAATTTGAACTGTTGAGAAATAGAAATACTTGTTATAACGTTAGTGTAAATACGTGGGTGTTGAACTTGCCCGAGACAAGAAATCCTGCTACCATTTATACAAATCACGTTTTAAATGCACTCTCTTAACGTTTAGTCTGTGAACGATCGTGTTCGAGAAAACTTCAAATGAACGAACGAACGAATGAACGATAGAATAAACGAAGAACGTAGAGTACATTGAAATATGTATTTTACGAATGAAGGAATAAACTCTTAAAACATAAATGAAATATGAAGAATTAAGGTTTCTGTGTGGTGTGTCCCAAAAAGCTATAATAAACTACGTCTTTACGAGGAAACAAATACATTTATTTCTACACCTACTACTACAACTACAATTATACAGAAAGACTACGACGCGACACGGGTCAAGATACTCAGACTTTCAAAGGAGACGACGACTACTACGCGTTTACACTCATCTTGTTTTTCTTGTATTCTTTCACTGTTCTCTTTCACGTAAATCAATTCAACTCTAAACTCTACAATTTCAACTCGGAGATTGTCAAATCAACGAAACAACGCACAAATTTATATTACTGGTATCAAACGTATGTATCAAATGTCTTGCGTCTTTTTATATAATCATTTATTAAAATCATCATTTTTTTTTTTTGATTTATTTGACAAATTTTTAGAATTACTGTGATACGCGGTATTATATTTATTTCTGATTAGCATCTATCAAGATAAATGATTTTTTTTTATGACAACATTATTCGAATCAAACGTAAATATGAAATTATTATTTGTATGTGACATTTTTTTTTTATATATAATTATATATTTCATTATATATATATATCTATATCTCTCTATTCAAATATAATTCACAATTTATATATATACACACATAAACTATAAATAAATTCTTTTATATTTTCTTTTTTTTTCTCGAAAGTTATTTGCACAAGTGTAAAATGCAAAAGGTTTTTATAAAACGGTAAAAAAAAAAGAAAAAAATAGAAAAAAAAAAAAAAAAAAAAGAAAAAAAGAAAGGAAAAAAAATTTACACAGAAGGATCAATTGACTAGTAAAGAATGTGGAGTAAAGTAAAGTATGTAGGTATACACGTTCGTAAAACCACTTTCCGTTGCGAGCTCTCTTTTTCGAACGCTTAACGGGAAAGCGGAGGGGCGGGCGACTCGTTACGCAGAACCTTTTAATAATAAGCACGTACATCGGCCGATAAACGTCTCTCGTGGATTTCTAACACACACACACAGACAGACAGACATATAGAAACACAGATACAACGACTCGAAAAGGTTGATGCAACCTTTCGCTCAGTTTACGCTAAGTTATTCTTGAAGAAATCCTCGGAATTTTTTAATCGAACCTTTTATTCTATGATCGACATGATCTAATCACTATTATTCATGACCATTAATTACATTTGGAACACATTATTTGCGTTAATAATGAAGGAATAATTAGCTAACGTTATTTATGAATAATAAAATTACATTTTTTCCAATTTTTTTCACAATTTGAATATTTGTATATATAATTTATATAAAAATTGTGACGAGAGAGAGAGAGAGAGAGAGAGAGAGAGAGAGATTCTAATTTTTTAATACAATTTATATTTTTTATATACATAAATATATAATATAGTATAATAAAAGCGTTTAAGATTCATAGGTATATGGTTAAAATACTAAACATTCTAATCGAGCGAAAAAATTTTTTGATTTGGTGACCATTGACGTCATATTATAATTATTTCTTAGTAAATGAACACATTCTGTGTTTAGTAATACATGATTTCAACAGCCATTATGGTTTGATACGAAAAAAAAAACAATCTAATACATTTATAAAAGTGACGAATATATATATATATATATATAAAATTTGCAGATAAATACATTAATCAAGCTGAAAGAGAACTCTTTAGATTCAGGAACGCCATATTTATTTTGCCAACAATTTTTCAGACTATTCATTCCTTCTTTTTTCTTTTTTTTGTTTTTTTTTCTCAATTTTTAATACATACTTTCAATTTTTTTCTGATTTCATATAAAATATAAAGACTAAAATTATTTGTATAAAAAACAAATTATATGAAAATATCAATCGCATTGTAAAAGATCGTTAATTGATTTCAATTTTGTGACCATTGATCACTGACGCCATATTGTAATTAATCATTTCATATATATATATATATATATTTGTTATACTTTCATTAATAATTTCGCATAAAAAGAAGAAGAAGAAAAAATGATACTCGTAGAACAAGTATACGAAAATATCAAGCAGGAACTTTCTAATACAATTCAGCGACCATTAATAAAATCTTTTATTTTACTTACAAAACTAACCTTTTCTTTCTTTTTCTTTTTACTATTTATAAAAAAACCATATTTCTCATTTTTTTTTCGATTTCGCATAAATTCAAATCGAAACGAAGCTCATGTCAGTCAACATTGACGTTGTATTATAATTACTCACTTTCTACCAGTCCCATGAATTTATTGAATCTTAACATACATTCTTACCAATTGCTTCCATTAAAAAAAAACCCCCATCACAAAAATCACATTTACATTTTAGATTTTTGAATACTTTAATCAATACACGTAACAATTCAATATCAATTCTCCTATATCTCCCGTGTATATAAACAAATACCTATATCCAATCAGTTGTTGATACGCATGAAACGAAGACACTCAGAATCAGAAGAATCAAAATCAAACTCACATTCAGAAGAAGAAGAAGACGAAGACGAAGTAATAGAATAAAAAGAAGAAGAAGAAGAAGATCAGGCACGTCGAGAAGAGGAGGACTTTGAAAGAAGAAGAAGAAGAAGAAGAAGAACCGTGCGCTGCTCGCGGATGGTCGATGTGATGGCGGAGAAAGAGGGGGTAGGGGGAGGAGGAATAAGAAGAAGAAGAAGAAGAAAAAAAAGAAGAAGAAGAAGAAGAAACGCCGATCGAGAGTAACACGCGGAGGGTCCAGGCTCTCTCGCGTTGAGGAGAAAGGGGGGGGGGATAAGAGGCGTAGGGGGGGAGTGGGAGGGTTGGGGAGGAGGTGGAGTAGTAGTAGTAGTAGTAGTAGTAGGAGGAGGAGGAGGAGGATGAGGAGGAAAAGAAGGAGGAGGAGGGCCGTGTAGGAAGAGGGGCGGGGAGGGGGGCCTCGGGAAGAGCGCAAGTTCTCATTGGTTCGCGCCTCGGCCATATTATAAGCGGCTGCAGTCCGCGCTAGTTAATGTTAGCCCGAACCTCCACAAGAGACAGACGCATCTCTTCTTTACTATATATATATATATATATATATATATTTATATATATATTGATTTACTAGAAAAAAAAAAAGCAAAAAGTTCAGATTTATAATTGACAACTGGTAACGACGTTTACGTTTAATAAGACTCTTCTATTTCTTTTTATTCTTTCGAGACGAGAGTTTAGTTTAAGAAAAACAAAAAAAACAATAACAAAAAAGTATATCGCAAGTTCCAATTGAGGTACGCACACATCATATATATATATATGTAAATGTATATATATATATATGTATATGTATATATAAATATTTATTATCAAGTTCGTCCATGCACACGTGTGTTTTTATTCTACGAGAAAGGGTGTGTGAGAGAGAGAGAGAGAGAGAGAGAGGGACGTAAATATAGGTAGTGAAAGAGAGAATACTCTCTGTGAAACGACAGTGTCTAGACGCTTTCCAATTGATCTTATTCTTAATTTTATTTCTTAATCTTAATCTCCTTCTTATTCTTATACTTATTCTTTATTATTATTCTATCGATCTACGAAAAAATGTATCATCTGTGACATTGTGTGTTAATCAATTGTACATTTTGTTTAGAATTATTTTTCATTTGTTTCGATCCTTTTGAGTTTCATTATTAATTATTTTGTTAAAAAATTTGGGCAAAGTGAAATATTTCATTGTTTGTTGATCTCTTCTTCTTCTCTCTCTCTCTATCTCTCTCTCTTATGGTTCTTCTTGGATAACATTTTTTGAAAATAAAAGACGAAAGTGTATTTAAAGTGAAAGAAAGAAAAAAAAGAAAGAGAAGAGAAGATAAGAAAAGAAAAGAAAAGAGTGGAGGTTTAAAAAGAGTGCGATTCATCGACAGGATCTTTTCGATCGCGAATACGCGCTGTGCGAGAGACCTAATTTCGTTTACTCTTTGGAGAGTGGTACGCTCGAAGAGAGCGTGAACTATACGAAACGGTACGAGATCTGACGAGAGGGAACTGTGCAAGGAAAATAAAAAGAAGAAGAAGAAAGGGAAATATTACAAACATACATACACAACAACAACACCACCACAACCACCACCACCACAAACAAACGCGCTAGTGCACGGCCAATATATATTTTCAAAACCAGTAAGTTAGATATTCTATCATACTTTTGTATTTTATTTTTAATCGACAAATTATATTAATTAAACCAACTGCGAAACATTCCTGACAAATGTCAACGTGAAACTCTTATAATAATATCGTGATAAGATTGTCTTCAACAGTTTGTATTTTTATCTATTTTTTGACTGGGTAGGAAAAGAGAATTTTTTTTTTTTTTTTTTCTTGGTAATTCTTATACAAATAAAACATATTGTAGGTTTATCGATAATAATCGAGGAAAATTATGAAAGAAGGTGGGGTTGATAAAATTTAGGTTAAATATCAAACGAAATCATGATGATTTCTTCATATAGCATATATACATATATACGTTTTTAGATTTATACAATTAAAGATAGAAAATATTTTGGAAACAAAAAATTACGAATAAGAACAATATTTCATATACATATATATAAGTAAAAATGCCGGTTACCATGAAATAAGCACGCATGCATGCAAGCAAGTAAGCAACCCTGTACCCGCGTAAAGGTAAGGGCACCAAAGACTTTCTCGCAAAGAAAGATCCTTTTGCTCCTTTTCAGTTGCTCGTTCTCCTTGTCCTTCTATCGCGACCCACGCAATTTACAAACCAACGAAAGAGTTCTTCACTTACATGAGAACGATAATTTTAGTCTTGTATCAACTATCGACGCGTTCATACGATTTTATTCTATATCTATATATATATGTATAAATCATTTGATTTTAATCGCGAGCGTGTAAACTACCCTAATTTCTTTCCTCCTTAAATATATATAATAACTTGAATATTTTGTTATCCTATGAATGAGATGACGATCTTTATCATTTATTTTTTATATTTCAATATTAGGATTTTTATCAACGTGTTCGAATTTTTGTTTCAATAAGTGTGTGAAATAAAAGAAGATTGATAGAAAATAAATAAGTTATGTTTGATTCAAAAGTGTAAGATAATAATTTTATAATAATATTCATTATCAGTTCTATCAGTGAATTATTATTATTTTTTTTTTTCTTCTGTTTAGTAGTGTACCAAAATGAATATCATCATTAATTTGATATTAAATCGGTTTAAATCAATTTAAATGAAGATCGTTTAAATTAAAATTATTCAAGTATCGTTTCACAAAATGTATCATAAGACTAAAACAAGTACGTAGTATTGGTAGATTTATATTAATAATGGATTAGAAATAAATATAGTCAAGTGTTTAGAAAAGTGTAATATTAAAAGATATTGTAATATAATTACAATTCGTAATAAATTTCTATTAGAAGCATATTAAAAAATCGTGTATATAAGAA
>NW_014569619.1:373914-425868 GCF_001313835.1 Polistes canadensis
TTAATAATATTATATATATTTATATTTATTTATTCATTAATATATAGTGTTGCGTTTTTCGGACGATAAGTCAACATATGAACGAAATTTGTAAAAACATTTTTGATAGATAGAAAGAAATAAAAAGACAATCATTAAAAAATAAAAATAAAAAAGGATAGAGTAGACAAAGAATATAAGAGATCGAAGAAGGAACAACACTCTTGCGATCCCATGGTACGATACGTGCTCGGCGGCTGACTCGAAGGGACTAGAAGATGAAAAAGAAAACAAGAAGAACTAACCAATGAACGAATGAGAAAGAAAGATCGAGATAAAGAAAGAGAAAGATAAAGATAAAGAAAGAAAGATAGATAGATAGAAAGAGAGAGAGAGTGAGAACATAGGGGATCTATCTTTAGAGTTCATTCAGAGAATCCTTTGGCCACGACCGTGCAGAGGGCCAATACAACACGCGAGCTGACTCAGGCGTACGCTCAAACTCACCCACGCACATACACACGCATTCTTCACATTTATACTTACTACTATTCCTAACAAGAAAGAGATAGAGATAGAGATAGAAACCTAAACGAAAGTGTTTCTTTATTATCCGAAGAAATAAAGACAAAAAAGAAGATTTAAAAAAACAAAGTTTTTTTTCTTAATAGAAAAACGTAAACATATTTACGTTTATCCATGGTTTTTTTTTTTTCTTTTCATGTTAAATATTTATTCTTTTTATAAGTAATATATTATATAGAGAAATTCCACCGATTATTGCATAATAATAAAAAGAAGACAAGATTATTGGTTTCTATAGAAAAGAGTGAAAGAGAGAAAGAGAGATATGGGGGATAGGTAAAAGGAAGAAGGGAATGTTTTTCCTTCTTTCTTTCTCTCTCACTTGGAATCAAGATTTAACGGTGTGTTGCGGATTAGAAAAGGCAAACACGTAATATCGAAAACTGGTTTGAGAACGTCTACGCACCTGGAGAACGGCAATGGTGTGCGGCGTGTGCACGCCGAGACGAATGACGTCGATATCCCCTGCCTGAGCTAATTGAATTGTGAAACGTGACGCGCGTGAGTACCTCGCGAGAGAGTAAAGTTGATAATCTATTAAAAAGGTAAAGGATAGAATTAATGATAAATAATCTTTACGTCATCTTTTAACGAAGTATTTATGTTTACTTCAAATAGATTGTGGAATTCAATTTCATGGATTGAAAAAGTTAAGGATGATAGTGTTGATACACAACTTTTACATTTTTTTATCTTATATGCAATTTCGTATAGAAAATTATGTGTTTTTAAACAAAAAAAAAAAAAACGTTGAGATTAATTAAAAAGATTTATATTAGAAATTTTCAATTGAAAGTTAATGAAATATTATTAGAGAGAGAGAGTGAGAGAGAGAGAGAGAGGTGATAAAAAGGTAATGATAATATTTCATTAAAGCATAGTGAAAATACTGTTCATTGAAAATATTATTATGTGTATGTAAATATATATAAAAGTAGAAATTTACTAGAAACATTTCTTCAAAATTGTAGAGAGAGAGAGAGAGTTAAAAAAATGTTCATGAGAAGCGAAGATGCCGTGCGCAGAAAATTATAGTGTGCTTAATTAAAGTATACAAAACAAAAATAAAATATAAACTTGATATTTATTAAAGATTATACGTTGAAGTTAGAAACACTAAGGAGAGAGAGAGAGAGAGAAAAAAGGAATCAAATTTATTAAACTAAACCAAGGATACACCAGGATATACCTGAACAATTACATTGTAACTAATTAAAGTTATGATACACAAAGTAGTTATACTAGTAATTAGCGCAAAATTGCACAAGAAATAATGCTACAATTTATATTGCAAGAAAAAAAAAAAAGCAAAACAGGACAGTGATTACGTAGACGTCGTAAAAAAAAAAAAAAAAAAAGGAAATAACTAGATTATATGAATTATAATACAGAGTGAGAAAGAGATAGATAGAAAAAGTAAATACATTATTGAAACTAATATTTATAATACGAGTTATATAAAAAAAAGAAAAGAAAAAGAAACAAAAACAGAAAAATCAAGATAACATTATAATAAAAAAAAAAAAAAGAAAAAAAAGGGGGGGGGAAGAATGTATTATCTGGATCATAGGGAATTACGTATAATATATCCTGACGTATTATTATTAACAAAAAATTCTTATACAAAAATGACTTTGTATAAAAATAATAAGAAAAAATATAAAATTTAAGAATAACGGAGAGAAAGAGGAGGGGACATTGTTTAAAAACTAATAATAATGCAACGCGTTTAAAATAGAGAATAGAAATCAACAAAAGAAGGAGAGAGTCAGAAAGAGAGAGAGAGAGAAATAAATAAAAATAAAGATAGAAATAAACAAAGAGAGAGAGAGAGAGAAAGAAAGAAAGAGATTCGTAAATGCGCGAGCGTAACAAAACCACAAGCACGAGTGTACGAGGTATATCGTGTTACCTTCTCAGCTTGTTCTTTACGCGTAACCGCACTCTGCTGCGGTTTCGAGATCGAGTCGACCTCTCGAACGACGAGAGAGACACAGCCTCCAAAATCTCCAGAAGTGAGAGAGAGAGAGAGAGAGAGAAAGAGAAAGAGAAAGAAAGCTTTAGTGTTCTATAAGAGAACTTTTGCAAACGAACCAACGTCATCGTACTTTAAATGCTTTCATCAACGACACCCACCCAAACATAATATACTTATGTGTTAGTTACGTATAACATACTATAGTCCGTTTTTCAGAAGACTCTCTTCTCTTAAGAACAAGAAGAAGAAGAAAGAGAGATAAATAGATAGATAAAAGGGTTGTAAAAAGAGAGTGAGAGTTAGTGAAAGAGAGAGAGAGAGATAAATAGATTGAGATATAATATTAATATATATATATATATATATATATTATATTTTTATATTGAAATAATAATAATTAATATATAACATGTGGTCTCTTGGTATATGTCCAAAATAATTAACCCAAATATTCTGTCTTTCAACGACATATTTCTTATGTGTTTTATATATATTCCACTATGTGAATCTTAACATTTTCCAATTTTGTTCTTTAACAGTAACATATATGTATATGAAATAACTTGATAATGTTTCTGTGTCTGTTATTAATATATATATATATATATATATTTATATCGCAAATGCAATCAATTTTAGATGCAATCAGAATATTGACAATCTTACTGAACAATGTTTTTCCATTATCAGAAAAAAATTTCTTCGATATATATTATATAAGGTAGTATATACTATCGAATAGTATATAAACGTACGATGTATCGATAGATATCAGAGAAAAGGAACTATCGTATCTCTCGGTCGCTTCTATTTATAGCAACGGTGAGAAGGGTTCCGGGTAAAGCGAGCATCGACATTAGAAATACAACTCTTGAGAAAGAGAAAGAGAAAGAAAAAGAGAGAGAGAGAGAGAGAGAGAGAAAGAAGATTTGCTTGGTCACACACAGACACTTCGAAGAATTATTGACGTCATTGGGAAACGTATAAATCGCTTGGGAGAGACTTTTTCGGTTTATATATACATATATATGTATATATAAATGTACTAGGTGTGTGTATGTGTTTATTATGTGTGGTTGTGGTATACGTACTACGCACGTGTTGCACGTAGGGAGTTCGAAACCACCTGTGGAATGCCTTTCGTCAAAGTCACTCGCTGACCCTGCATTTTCTTCTTCTTCTTCTTCTTCTTATTCTTATTCTTCTTCTTCTTCTTCTTCTTTTTATTCTTCTTCTTCTTCTCTATGTTTCTTCTTTTTTTTTTTTTAAATTACTCTTTTATGGGGGCTCTTGGATTTGTACTTACGATTAGTTTAGATTGAAATTAATAAAGATATTGATTGATTGATTATTATTATTATTATGATTATTGGGAGGATTGATGTATTAGAAATGTAATAATTCTTTACAGAGTTTAATATCTGTAAAAAATATTTTTAATTAAAATATTAATTGAAAGTAATATAGAAAGTTTATTGATTATTACTATGAAAATAAATATTTTTAAATATAATTTAATAATAAAGAGACAAGAAAGAGAGAGAGAGAGAATATATAAGATCAAACTTTCAAATATTTCGTTTTTTTCGAATGTTAATAATTTTAATAATTTCAATAATTTCGCAAGTCCACAAAAATATTCGTATCAGCTTTCACTGTAAATTTGAAATAATGAATATTTTCTTGTAACACAAAAGCTTTCAAATTCTTATAAACACATAAACCTATTTTATAATTATTTAACTTTCAAATTGATATAAATTTTATTGCAGAAAAACATTTTATTATTGGATAAATATATAATTTTATATTTACATTAAATGATAAAAAATTGATCTCGCAAGAGTATTTGTATCTGCACAAAATATAAATAGTAGGAATGAGAATACTTGTGTGATTCGTTGTATATAAGAAAAAACTTGAATTATTTTAAACGACAAAAAATGACGAATTAATCGCGTATCATACGAATATCTATTTCTTATCGCGATATAAAATCATTTCATTATTTATATAATAAATATATAAAAATAAAATTATATATAATATAATTATATATATATAAAAATAACTTTTGTAGCATATATATAAAATATCATGGATCGACCATGGATAAAAAGAATTGAGAATCTATCGATACACGTGATCGTATATGAATTCTGTTTCGATCGAATGCATTTACTCTACTTGAATTACAATACTTGTATATCTCGCAATGAATTTGTTCGTTACGCCACGTGTTCTCTATGTTATTGTCATAAACTCTCTCGACACGACAAACTAATATTCTTTAAATCAATTCTCTAATATTATTCTATAGAAAATATTTTATTTTAAAAGTAAAGAAAAAAAGGTCTACGAGGGGTGAGCCAGAAGTTGTTATAAATGATTTAAAAAATTAATTATTTCTTTTTAAATTTCTAAACTTGTTGTTGTTGAAAATGAAACACATTTTTATAGAAATATATTTTAAAGGAAATAAACGTTAAAAGGTGGTTTACAAAATTAATAATTTAGAAATTTTTGACCCATTTAGAAATTTGTAGCCCATCTCATATATATTATATATATGTATTTTTATTTAAATATGCAATACATACAATATGAATACATACGTTCGCGACTTGACCCTCGAAATCGTTCGAGCGAGACCTCGGAGCAGCTGGTTTATATATTTTGCTCGACGATCACGCCGATGTAGATAGAAAAGAAGAAGAAGAAGAAGAAAAAAAACAACACGTTCCTCTTAGTTTCGTAGCTTCTACTTGTCTCGTCAATTCAATATGCAAAACAATATATTTAGATTGAATATAGTTTCGAATAAGTTTGGACGATTTATCAATTTTTAATCAAAATAATTCATTATTATTTATTTCTTTTTTTTTTGTCAAATATTTATCTCCAAAACAGAGAAAAAAATTTATTATATTATTTCATTTATTTGAAATATTATCTATGTGAAAAAGAAACATTTATATAAACATATTATACGATATTAGTAATACACACTGGATATTGGCCAATAAGTTATGCGAATATACACAGTGTACAAGTATGTATGTGTTGACTATTGTACATACAATATTGAACATTTCACAAGTTAAAGTATTTCAAATTTGCATATTTTCTCTAAGACCAATCACTTATTATATCAACAATGAACCCAACTGCATCCATTATAATTTAACTAAACAACATATCAAAGTATAACAATATTACTAATAATTATTTAATAAATATAGATATTAATTATTAAACAATCCAATATATATAATATACATCCACAAATAGTAAGAGTATACAAAAATAGTTAGAATGAGAATGGAAGGTATGAAACGACATACAAACAGACTGACTGACAGACAGACAGCAAAGGATGGCCGTCGTTGTATCGTCAAAATCAAGGCCGACTACGAGTGAAGCCAAACCGAGCGAAGCAGAGCGACACTGGAGTACCAAGTTTGCAACGTCATAGAAACACGTTATATGTACTCCTAGTACATACTTACCTAGTACATTCTACGAGAGTAGAAGCACGGAAAGTGTACGTACACACAAAGAGAGAGAGACAGATACCCAACTATTCCAACCATTACTGCTGCTGCTGTTGCTGCTGCTGTAACTTCTGCTTATATACACCAGAGTTAAACCCAGAGTTAGAATCAGAAAGAAAGAAAGAGAAAGAGAGAGAGAGAGAAACAGACACAGAGAGAAGGAGAACGAAAAATAGTTAGACATATACATACAAACATACTTACTTACTTACTTACTTATTTACTTACGCATACATAGTTGTGTAAAGAAAGAAAGATAGATAGATAGAAAGAGATAAAGAGAGAGAGAGAGAGAACGAAAGACGGAGAAAGGCTACGGTTTCTCGTAATGCGAACCGTAGGACGCCAAGCTGTCTGCCGGAACACTGCTGCTGGCTCGCCCCACCGTATTGGTCCCCACCAAGAACCCACACCAGTAGTGGCCAAGCACTGCGTGCACGTAACGTAGTGCACCGCAAAGGGAGCGGTGCAGTGCAACAACACTCGACCGCATAAAGAGTAAGAGAGAGAAAGATATATGTAAATGGGATAGAGTTAGTAATAGAAATATAAGGAGAGAGAGAGTGTGTGTGTGTGTGTGTGAGAGAGAGAGAGAGAGTATAGACCAACCTCTGTCCTACATGCATCAAATACTAACGCCCCTTTCTGTCTACTACTACTACCACCACTACCACCACCACCAACTTATTCTGTATCCTCTTCCTATCAAAAGACTTTACTCTTACATTGGTATTCGCTTTAAACTTGGGTTGCGACTTCTATACTTGGTATGGTGTAAATCTTTCTAATTCCCCTTCTCTCTTCTCGGGGAAGTTAATTTATGTATGTATGTATGTATGTATGTATTATGCATGTTAAATGATAGAAATATTAGATGAAGTTATCGTAATATATTAATTTGGTAGTTTTTGTTTAGTTTTATTTTTTTTTTTGAAATTTGTTTCTTATGTCAGAGTCAATTGAGTTTTTTATGATTTAGAAACTTTGCGTTGAAAGTTTTACAGTATTTAGTGTATTAGGAATAAGATATCAATTATTTAAACGTTTATATATATATATACTTGATAAATATTAGGGGTGGGAGGAAGGATTGATATTTTGATATGAAAAATTGTGAAATATATACTATTTTATATCGATCCGTTTATAATATTGTAATATTTCATCATAATTCTTGCGACACATGTTTGACGTCAGAATTTTTTTGTTTCTCCCATATCAATGTGTACTTTTTTTGTTTGTTTATATATATATATATATATATTCATTAGATATTCCAATCGAGAGTTAACCGATTGAAGAAATCTTTCATAACTTTTTTCTCGTTTTTTTTTCTTCCTTTTTCTTTTTTCTTTTTCTTTTTCCATTGACCGTGACTGTTGAAACGATCGAATCGTGTCAGAAGAAGAAGAAGAAGAAAAAAAAACATGAAATAAAGAAAGAAGAACAAATCAAAGTCCATGTTGGGTATAAACGTCGATCGTGCACTTTATTGATGGGATTTCATTCGTATTATGTAGAACTTTAATTGCAATAGTAGATAGTTACATTGAATAATGTTGCTTTGAAAATTTTCTTCTTGAAAAAGATCACGGTATTATTCGAATCAAGTGTGGATAACTATTACTACTACTACTATTACTACTATTACCATTACTATTACTACGACTGTTACTACACCTACAACACGATATATCAAAAAAAGAGAGAGAGAAGGACACTGTCCATAGAAGGAAACGTAATAAAACAAAGCGCGCGCGCGTTACCACCGTGCGCGCGCGAAGGAGTACTTACTTACTTACATACACCACTCAACGCAAACCGGTGAGTTCGTTGCACCTGCAACGCGAAGAAGGAACGGCATCGATGAGGTTGCTTGTTTCGCGCGATCGAGCAACGGTCTCACTTTGCCTACCAAACGATCATCTTATCTCTCATCATTCTTTTCGAAATCTATCTACTTACCCTACCCCTACCCCTACCACCCCATCCTTTCCTTTCTATTTATTTTTTATTTCATTTTTTTTTTCGTTAAATATAAATGACGACAAATATCATTATCGAACGGGTCAAATAAGAAACAAGAACGTTCAAATTATAATGAAAATTATAAACGGACAATGTAATTCTTATTCAATGAAGTAAACCCTGTTCCAAGATGGACGCCAAAAAATCATCCTTCCTTAAGTAGAATAATACATAACCTTAAAATAAAACAACGAATTATATCAAAGATAGTATATAATAGAACGAATCAAATAATTCGACTAATACCATACCGTGTGACGATTGAAATTATTTTAATTTTAATCGACGTGTACGTCGACATAGGTTAATAGGACCCATTCTTTATATAATTATGTTGAACACACAATTGACGTCATTGACTTCACTATTCGTGTTTGCGCTTGCGCTTGCTCTAACAACAACGTAGTCATACCACAACACAAATTCTTATTCGTTCTTTTTATATTTTATTTATCTATCTTTATCTCTCATCATCATCAAAAATATTTTTCTTTTTTCTTCATTCTTTCTCATCGTCGGACAAATAATTAGCGGTTACGAGCCGATCTTCTTCCTCCTCGTCTTCTCCCCCTTCTCCATCATCTCATCCTCATCCCCATCCTATTTTCCTTTTTACATTTTCTTTTTCTTCTACTTCTTTTTCTTCTTCTTTACTTTGTAATCTTTTTATTCCCCATCTTTATCTACCTTTTCTCTTTTTCATGTACCACTTAACCTTTCGATCTTGCCGGCACGCGATCACTCGACCTATCTTCACATGGAAGAATCGCAACTCAAATCGTACGGATACTTTACACATGTACATATACATTTCTACAAGCTCTATATATTTTTTTATACATGTTCATTATTTTTTTTTTTCCACGAAAATATCTATATTTATCTTTTTTTTTTATTATTCTTATTTATATATATTTATATATGTTGTGTAGACAAAATGATTAATATAGACACTATGAATAATGATTAAAAATATCGAACATAGTAATAAATCTTGTTATAGGGTTGCATCTTTTTAAATAGTTCTTTTTTTTTGTATTCAATTTATTACTGACCAATTTTGTTTAACATTATTCATAATACCTGTATTAATCATTCTGCCTGTGATACATGTATACTGATTTTTAGTTTTCATCCGCAGGATGGAGTCTCTATTTTAAAAGTGTACATTACTTTTTTTTTTTTCAAAACGTCTATCTATCTTTCATCTTTATTTTAATTATTTCCAATAATTAATGTACTTATAACTCGTTTTATTTATTCGTTTATCTATAGGATGATTTAGAATTTTTTAAACAAGTAAATTATTTAATATATATATATAATCTTATTCAAAGAAGAGTAGTAACCTTGTTCCAAAATGGAATCCAATAACAAAATGATCCTCCCTAAGTAGAGAAACGCGTCTCTCTTGTTCTTTCTCTTTCTTTATTTCAAAGAAGTAAGATGTTATGTGTGTAGTAATAATACATATACACGATCCAACGATTTCATCTGTTATTTCCTTCTTCGTCTTCTTGGCAAAAAGGTGAAAGTCTAGATCGCGCGATGGAAGATGGAAGAACGTCGGCCATTTAGAAGAGAACCGAAGTATCGCGAAATTATACGTGCTCTTTCTTTTTTTATCACCCATTGATACAATATCTCTCAAAAGTTACACAAAATATTATACATTTATTTAAACAAGATCATTTATTTTTTTCAAATATTTCCAAAAATTATTTATACATATGACGTGTCTGTCATATGTATGTAAGTACTAACAGTTACTTACCTCTCCATTGACTAACATAGTAGTTAATTGATTAGGACAGTATAATTATTTATATTTTTCATTTATTAAATATTATATGTATGTTAAAAACCTCTTCATTGACTAACATAGTAGCTAATTGATTAGATTAATATATATATTTTATATTAGATTATTTATATATATTAAAACATCGTGTGTGCGTGAACCTAAAGTATTCTCAGGTGATTAAAAAATTCAAACTATTTACATATTACTAAAAACTTCGTTCACCTTATACATACCTAAATCTGTTAAACATACATACATACATAAATATAACAGATTTTGCAAGTTAGAGGACAAATCAAGAACAGAAGTATGTCGCGTTCCGTTGCTTTCGAAGAGATAACGAAACGGAACGCAAGCCGTCGAGAGTGTGGGAACTAGAGGAACGAACCAAGAACTAAAGAAAGAAAAAGAGAGAGAAAGAGAAAGAGAACGGGAGCGAAGAGAGAACAAAAGCGCCGCGAGAGGTTGGCCGGCCGGCCGTTCCTCTCGTATTTCTCTTATTTTAGATTTCTCGATCGTCTTCTTCCTCCTCGGTCAATTCTTTCACTCACGCACCCATACAAATATCTACAATGTATATAACCACTGGATCAAAGTATAATATACGTGAACGAACGTACAACTTCCCTTCACGTGGTACGGGCAGCATCTGTACACGTCAGTGCGCACCTGGGTGGCGATCTTGTGTATTAAATTATCGTCGTGTTGATCTTGGACGCGAGCAGAGGATCGTTAGTTTTGCTCCGGGATCCCGCGATCGAGGACGCCGAGGATCCGTTCCTCCTCTCTCAACGTTCGTCCGTTCAACTCGTTGCTTCCAGCAACCGACCTCCCTGTCCCTCTCCTCCTCCTCCTCCTCTTCTTCTTCATCTTCTTATTCTTATTTTTCTTCTTACTCTTCATCCTCTTATTTCTACATCCTCCCTCCATTCTGACCGATCTTTTCCAGATATATAAATGCATACATATATTCGTAAGATTGTACGTAAGATTATTACTCGTATTATTTCTCCTTCTCTCTCTCACTCCTCTTTTTTCTTCTTCTTCTTCTTCTCGCAACTCTCGAGCCCACCTTTTACGTATACACACCTGCCGTAATAATCATTTCGATGACACAAACTTGCGCTTTCACTTGAAATATACATATATATATATATATATATATATATATAACTACTTACTTATATATTTATATATGTATATGCATTAATATTTATTAAGCATCGATATCTCTCTTGAAAACTTTCTTTTCTTACTAGTATATATATATATATATAAATTATAATACGAAAGATATTTTTCTAGGAAATGTTTATGCTCATTGGTGGGAAAGAACAACCGAGTCGTTTTAAAAAGAAAGAAAGAAAAAAACGATAAAAAAGATAAAGCAAATGCGTACGTGATTCCCCTTACTCAGGTGAGGAGTAGTCCGCAAACGTCAAAGATTGGGCGAAAGAGAGAGAAGAAAAAAAAAAAGAAAGAAAGAGAAAAAGAGAAAGAGAAGTTGAGAGGTTCCGGGAGCAACACGGGTGGGGTCTACGTTCGAGTAGAGTGAGGGTCCCAGGGATAAGGCCCAGGGTGCCTCATTGCCGCTTGATTTACGACCTTCCTCTTTTTTTCGGTGCCTTTTTTTTTTTTTATTCTTTCTTTTATTATTTCTTTATTTCTTTCTCAGCCTCCTTTCTTTTCCCTCTTCCTCTTCCTCGACGGGTATACGGTATACATATAACGTGTGTAGAGCACGTATCGCATCACGTCCCATGGCATATGTTATATGGTACTTGGTATACCGATGGCTTGCTTGGTGGCGGCGGCCAATCGCCTAATTAGAGGACCCCTCCTTCCTTTCTTTTCTTTCCTTTTCTCTTTCTCATTCTCATTCTCTCTCTCTTTCTCTTCACCGTTTCTCCTTGGCACGCACCGCACGTAAAAACAAGAGTCCTATTCCGAAGCTGTGCTGCGTTCCCTCGCGAGAGTCCGACGAGGCCACCGTCGCTCTCATACTTACGATGAATGTGTATATATGTATATATATAAAAAATGTAAGTATATATATATATATATGTGTGTGTGCACGGAACGCCAATGCAAGCCTTCTCTCGCAGAGAGTGCCTCCCATTGGCGACGACTTCGACCGTACCTGCGATCAAAAATCACTGTGTCTTTTTTTGTTCTTTTTCTCATTCGCCTAAATCCTTTATTGTCTTATACCAAATTCGACCAATCAACAACGATCGGTTCTTTCTTAATAATTAACATGACATACTTGTTAAACTTTATGAAAATCTTCGTAACACTTTACACGTCAAATAGATCATTTATATACCTATCTCATTAATACGATATATACAATATTTATCTAAATGGGATTTACAAAAAAAAGTAAGATATTTTCGAAGAAAAAAAAACCCATGACGCGAATTTTACAACAACAACAACAAAAAAAACAGAAAAACCCATTACGATAAAATTTGACGAAAGAATAAAAGAATAATGTTTTCTCTATAAAAATAAAAAAAAAAAAGAGAAAAAGAATTTGGAAAGAAGTCGACGCCAATGAGCGGTTCTTCATAATAAGCTGACGAAGGCGATTGTACATATATATCTATATATATATATATACAATGTATTATATATATAAATGTATGTGTGTGGGTCTCGCGATAGAGCTCTCTCGCGCGCAGTTACATGCGCGCGGGCCTCGTATGATCTTGGCGCTCAGAGGCCCTCCGGCAAGGAGCTTGTCCAGCAACTCCTTCTCACGATTGAGTCATCCGACACGGGAAAAGGACCACCTGGTGAGTGGTGGAGCCGACGCATCTAACGATACGCCGCATCGTTCGGTCTCGTGGCTTCTCCACCACTACCAATCCTTCCTTACCCGTTTTCTCTTTCTCTCTCTTTCTTTCTCTTTCTATCTTCCCCCCTTCACCTTATGCCAACCCTATCCTATCCCATTCCACTTCAGTCCAATCCACCGTGTGCCAAGTTTCTCTACGTTTTATCTTCACCCGCCGTGTTGCTTTTCTTCAAACGATATATATCCCGGAACGCGATAAAAAGGATTCGTCGCCTTTTCGAAAAGACCCCCATACCATACGTTTCTTAACTCCTCTAACCTAACTTTTTATCATATCACATTATTTCTTTTCTTATAATTCTTCTATATCATTTTGTAAGAGAGTAGACACAAAATTAACGAAAATAAAAAAAAATAACGTCAAAAAGAATATTAAACTATACTGTACATGTATTTAGAATTATATTTTCTTATCTTTTATTCTCCAAGATGGCGGGTGTCGTTTATATTATTGATATATACAACAAATTCATTATCAAATGTTCAAATTTAATCTTTAATCATCAACAATTTTAAGATCTTCATATAAAATACTAATATTCTAATCGTCCGCTTAAAGATATATTTAACATTTAGATACAATCCTAATTGCATTCCAATTGATCAAACGTATAAGCCAATTCACTATTCAATTCTATACTTTGAAATACATTTACAAAAATTTTCCTGAATTTTAGCGTTATAAAAAAAACAAACAAACGAAAAAAAAAAATATAATCTAAGGTGGTCGATGAAATAAAATAAGTAATAGAAGAAAATCGAAGAAGGATAAGGAAAGAAAAGAGAAGGCACGTGAGATAGGAGAAAGGAGATAGAAGTGAAGAAGGAGGAGGAGGAGGAGGAGGAGGAGGTGGGGGGGAGGGGGGAGGTATATGGAAGGGAACTCCTTCCCCATACGACCTCGAATGTTCTCGCGCGAACGATCCGCGTCGTGCTGGCCGCGAAAGCGTGTGGCTTTTTGCCAAAGGGTATTTGCAGATTGCACACCTGTGCGTGGCTGCACCGAGGAAAGACCTCACCTGTCGAGCAACCGGTCTCCATTGACTTTTTCTTCGTTCGTGTACCCTCGTCACACCCCACACTCCCTCGAGGTGCCCGTTCCTTCCGCCCTCCCTACACCTCCCTTTGCCCTCCCCCTTACGTTCTGACTTGACTTGACTCGAGTCGAGTCGACTCGACTCAACTCGATTCGCGGCCTTTCTCTCTCTCTCTTTCTTTCTCTTTCTTTCTTTCTCATGAAGCAGAAAGATACACGAAGCGGATAAGGGAACACCTATGCTTTGCAAGTTTGTACGTTCTCTCTTTCTCTTTCTCTTTCTCTTTATTTGTCTCAGGTCTTTCGTTTATGTTAAAATTCTTCTTCTTCTCTGTCACACCATTGACGGTGTGTGTCACCACTCGCGACATCGCAGTCGTCTAAATATAGAGCCGATTTTTCGCGGAAAAAGTAACAGCCTGAGGATGTACAATGTACATAAGTAAATACTTATATATATATATATATATGTATACGGATACACATAAGTATATACTTGGATTGTACTGCTGTATGTTCACCGATTTTGTCGATGGCGATCCGGTTTGTGATCGTCGCTGAGGACTGACTTTCCAAGGGGATATCGTTCCCACTCGAGAATATGCTCGAGAAAGCCTGAGAAAAGTATATTCTTCGATTCAATTCTCTCTCTCTCTCTCTCTCTTATAAGACCTTGAAATTTGCTTATTAGTAACGAAATTAAAAAGAATGGATATAGAGAAAGATTAGAAAGATAAGATAACTCATGACAAATTAGAAAGATTTCGATCATTTATTAAGGATAATCTCAAAGAGAAAAGATGTTTTCTTCTTCCCCTTCTTCCTTCTTTCTTTCTTATACATGTGTATGTGTGTGTGTGTGTGTGAGAGAGAGAGAAAGAAAGACTTTGGAAATCCGTACGAAAGCATTTAACGATCCGGACTCTGAGGACTTTCCGAGGGCAAATTATCGGGCCGAAAGCAATTACCCGGTGGGGCCTCGATATATACGGAGGAGGAGAGCGGGTCGAGAGTTCCGAGAATCGGCCAGGGCTAAAAATAAGATCCCACCCGGGAGCGATGATTATGTTCCGAAAAAAGAGAACCGGGCGAAACCTTCTCTCTCTCTCTCTCTTTCTCTTTCTTACCAGGCGCACACGCGGTAAAGGTGAACGCTGTGGTAAGGAGTAGGAGGAAGAGAAGTAAGAGGATGATGAGAAAGAGAAGAAGAAGAAGAAGGAGGAGGTGGAGGAGGAGGAGGAGGAGGAGCACGCCGCGTAGATCGCGCGCAGGGGCCTCGGTTAATGAAGTTGTCGGTTGACGACGTTTACAGGTGGGGCCTGCCTGCGTGTGGTCCATTCACAGCGGCTGCCGCAGGACTGGTTAAGAGTTGCTTTACATCTTCACTCGTGAGACTCCTCGCCGTGAGAGGAGGATGAGGAGGAAGAGGAGGGGAGGTTGTTGGTATACCTGAGAGCATCTCTTCCTCCTCCTAACCCTTTTCTCTACCTTTTCTTCTTATTCTTAATCTTCTTTTCATTTCTTTCTTTTTTTTTCGAAGCTTTTTAAAAAAGAAAGAAAAGAAACGAAAAAAAAATCACCGTTTCTAGACGGATCGTCTATCCTTAGAATTAGACATTTTTCTTCTTCAATTAATTTCGTATAATTGTAATTATTAAATAACAATATTATATTCAATTGAATTGTGTTAATTATTATAATTACAGATAAGAAGAACAATGATGATGATGATGATGCATCGCGAACAAAAAGGTCAAACATCCTCGAGAAAGCAATCATCCTTGTCGTCATTGGGCGACCATTCAACGATGTACAACAGGACGACGACGACCAGTTACGAACTTGCTTCTCTTTCGAATTCATCCTCATCCTTATCGTCGTTGCCTTCGTCTTCGTCGTTTTATCCAACTTCGTCTTCGTCCTCATCATCAAAGACGAACTGTCCAAGTCTCTTAACTGTCTTAGCATGGACGGCTACGTTACTACTTGTATCATCTTGTCTTGGTATTGCCGATGCTGGTGTCCTCATGAGTCATCCCTTAGGTAAACGCTCTTACCTTGATCTCTCTTGCAAGGGCGTTTATGATAAGAGCATCTTCGCTCGTTTGGATCGCATCTGCGAAGACTGCTATAATCTTTTCCGAGAACCCCAACTTCATGTCTTATGCAGGTAAACTATTTTTAAATCTTATACCTATATAATTCAACTATTTGTATTTATTTTTATTACATTTATTTTATTACACTGGAATAATTAACATTTAACAAAACATTATTTTCATTTATAATATTGCAATATTGGTTAATTGAAATATACGTTAGAAATTGATACTCCAATTTAATGAAGGTGTATACAATAAATCTGATACATGATACAATTCATTTTCATGACTTTTTTTTTGTTTTCATTTATGTTAATTAAATAATTATTGATGTAACCCGCGTCAATTTATAGAAATATATTTTTAAATCGGATATATATCAAATAATACGACACGTCTTTGCATGGCATCAATTGATTTCATTAACATCGTATCTAATGTAATGTTTAAGAAAAGATAGGAAAGGATTTTCAATAAGGGAAATAAAAGAATAAGAAGAATAAGAAGAAGATCTTTTTCTCGTTGAAGTAAACAGTCGTAAATCGTAAATCGTGATCTTGTTTCTCTCATTCCGCGTTGGCAGCTCGAAACGTAGCCGTGTTCGTGTGGCACGCGTATCGAAACGGAATGAGATTTCTCTTCTATTTATAGCACTCGCAAGAGCGAATGCTAACGCACAGCCGTTATTAGCTGCCGTTTCTGCCGAAGCGCGTTAAGGAGGAATGGATTAACGACCGTACCGAAAATAGAATCCAGTGTTCTGTCGATTGCGAAGGAAAAGCCGGATATATTTTTACTATATTCGTTAAAACGTATCTATAAGGACAAACGGGAAATACTTGGTTTTTATTTTTTTGTTTTTTTTTTGTTTTTTTTTTTTTATTTCGTTTAAATCTCTTGTCAAAATCGATAAGATTTTTTTTTTCTAATTCGATAGAGAAAAATCAGAAATTAAATCGGATTTCTTTTATATTATCGATCATTTAATCACCTAGTTTGTGAATTCTTGAAAAATATATATTTATTAATTTAGATATATAAATATTTTTGGAATAGTAATTTGTGACAAACAAAAAATTGGAAAAAAACGATCCTTCAGTTGACAAATTCAGTTTTTTGTTTCTTTTTTTGTTTTCCAATAAACATAAATTGCATGTTTCACACGATCGAGTTTTCTGTTATTATCGATTTTATGAACATTCTAGATCCTAATGATTTTACTAAAAATATTAACGAAATTTGGAAAAATGATCTTTGCAGACGCCTGGATTTTTTCTACGCAAAAATTTCATTGATCATCTAAAACTCTGTTGTACACTTTCAGGAAAACTCACAACGATCTTAATATACACAGATTTAGATTCACCGGGTGGAATGATATCAAGATTTTGGAGGACTGACCATATCTCAATTGTATTCCTCATAAAATATTTTCTCTCATTTCCAGAAAAAATTGCTTCACCACTGACTACTTCAAGGGATGCTTAGAAGTATTATTGCTGACGGACGAGACGGAGAAGATCCAAATGTGGATCAAGCAACTCCATGGGGCCGATCCCGGGGTTTAGGTAGCTTCTTTTTTTATGTTTATGATTTCATCATTTTTCGTTTATTCTTTTACTCCTAATTCCATTTCTCGTCTTTCCTTCCCTTTCCTATCCTTCTTTCTTGCTTCTAAAATTTAATTAATTAACATTCTTAATTTAAAGTACCCATCCCTTGTTCGATTGTTCACGTTTAAAAATATTAATCGTATCATATATCTTCCTAACAAAATCCTCGATCTTCTACACAAATTTTTACGTAATTTTTTTCTTTCTTTTTTTATTTTTTTTAAATATAATTACTTACAACAACAATTGATTATGTTTATCTGTTATTTCTTGGGGGATATTTCTCATTCTTCTTTTTTTTTTTTTTCTTAATTTATCTTTTTATTCAATTATTGTTTATTTTATTATATGCAATTTTTCGTTGCCTTTAAACGATACATCTGGACCCGAATAATGCCGATCGTACTTGGACGTATTCCTCCTAAATATCTTCTTAAAAATCACCTTTGGATCGGGAACTCTGCATCGAGAATTGAAATAAGAGTATGTCTGTACGAAATTCTAAGTAATTTCGTCCCGAATACACAAATACGTGTAATATAACTCTTTGAAAAAATGGATTAGCAGTACTGTCAATACATTTGTGCTAGATCGAATAAAATACAATGAAGTTAGAACAAAAAAAAAGAGAAAGAAGAATATATTTTTCAAATATTTTATCAACAAAATTCGTAACAATTCGAAATAATATCTAGCACTTCTAATTCAGTACTGCTAAGAAATAGGAATACGAATCCATCCGTTCGTCCTGACACATTTTTTTCCTACGACGTATTTTTCGACGTATACAAAATTTTTGTGAATTTTTACATTGCAGCACAGCAATTCTGTATGTGAATTTTTCATCCCCAAATTTTTTGGTGGGACTATTTTTCATGAATTTTTTCCCCTAAACATACACAATTTTTTAGATTCCACAATGGAGGAGCAGCAAGATTTTGGACATTTTTTGCGCGATTCCGATCATTTTTGTGAAAGAAAAAACCTAAATTCCTTTAATCCTACATTCTAACTACTACTAAACTCATTGCCAGATTTACATCTCTCTCTCATTCTCTTCTGTCTCTTTAAAATATTTACCACAAAACTTTTCAAAGAAATTGCAAAGATGCACAATTTACAGCATTGCATTCTTTGACATTTTCTGAAGTTTACATGCTAAATTTATAACTCGATATAGTATTCTACGCGTAGACAAAAGAGTGTTCTTTAATTTAATATAAAAATCATTAAAATCCATTTGCAAAAAGTATAAAAAATATTTACTGAAACTTTTCAAAAAAATTGCAAAGATGCACAATTTACAGCATTGCATTCTCTGACATTTTCTGAAGTTTACATGCTAAATTTATAACTCGATATAGTATTCTACGCGTAGACAAAAGAGTGTACTTTAATTTAATATAAAAATCATTAAAATCCATTTGCAAAAAGTATAAAAAATATTTACTGAAACTTTTCAAAGAAATTGCAAAGATGCACAGTTTACAGCATTGCATTCTGTGACATTTTCTGRAGTTTACATGCTAAATTTATAACTCGATATAGTATTCTACGTGTAGACAAAAGAGTGTACTTTAATTTAATATAAATTTTATTAAAATTTATTTACTTATAGTTTAAAAAATATTTATTAAAACTTTTCAAAGTAATAGCAAAGTTGTACAATTTGTAGCATCGCACAATCTCTGATATTTCTTTGAAAAGTTTTTGAGGGGAATATTCTATAGAATATCAAAGTATTATATTCGATGTCTAAGAAAAACTAGAAGAATTTTTTAATTTCCAACTTCGTCTGAAAGCTCTTAACATTCATAGTAATGCCAAGGAATTACTAGCAATGACTGATTTCCGGCTTTGACGGTAACACATACAAAAAAAAGAAAAAGAATAAAAAGTTAAAAACTAATGTTAAATAAAATAGAACGGTAGAAATACAGATAGAGAATGAGAGAGAGAGAGAGAGAGCCGGAAGATAATTCGTTAGCATCCGGTATTGACCCTCACGAGAGAGGGAAAAAGAGAAAGAGAGTGAAAGAGAGAAAGATCAATGGCCTCTCTTCTTCTCTAGTAACAGTGTGTATATGGCTCTGTTACTATAGATCTAATCCTGGTCGTTTTGTGGCATATCTTTTTTTTTCTTTATTTTTAAACAGGCAAGACTGCTTCAGCACTCAATACTTCATGAGCTGCATCCAAGCGTTGCTACTTGAGGACGAGAAGGAGAAGTTCCAAGGGATGGTCGAGTACCTCGGTCGCAAGAAGTAGGCGAGAAAGAAGAAGAAGAGAAAGGAAGGAAGGAAGGAAGGAAGGAAGGAAGGAAGGAAGGAAAGAAGAAAAGAAGGAAGGTTGGAATGAAGAAATCAAGAAATGAAGAAAGGATGGAAGAAAACAAGGCTCCTGCGGTGTTCCAAAAGACGAAGAGACTACGATCAAAAAAAAAAAAAGATGATGAGATATGAAATTTGAGGAATCAACATGACGAAGAATTTTACGAGGAAGAGGTGTGCATGTTTTTAATAAGCAAGCAAACTCTTTAACGGAAATCTAACTCGAGCCGTTATCGTTCGATTATGATCAATTTAAAAGAAACGGAAAAAGAAATACTTCTTTTTATATTTATTTGTGATCAGTATTTGTTTTTATTAATCGTTTGTTCGATATATTATTAATATATATATATATATATGTGATATGAATATTTTGTTCATTATAAATGATTTAATGTCAATATTAAATTTCATTTTGTTATTACAATGTAAGTTTTCAATTGTGATCGATATAATTAATTATTATATTCTTGTCTGTTACTTTTTTTCATTGATAAATATTGATTACTTTATTGTAAATATTCATCATTTATTTCGAATATTTATTTAAATATGTTTCAAAAATACTGATCCGATAAATATCACCTTTTAAGAAGTATTTTCCAATTATTTTATAATTGTTCAGTAATTTTTTATTAACAACACTAAAAAGGATATATTATATATATCAATGGTTCCCAACTTGTCACATATCGTTTGACAACTAATATCATTAAATTATACACCCGAATATTTGGAAAAAGATTGCAATCTATATAATTGCTGTTGTTTCAAACATTTTCCAGGTAAATAACATTAATGCAATATAAGTACAGACAAAAATCGGTAATATTGGAAAAAAATTTATACATTATAAAAAAAAAAGTAAGTACTCCAAGTTGGAAACCACTGATCTATATAATTTATCGAGATCGGTAACACGATGATACTCTTATTTTTCTTCTTTTAATGAAATTTCTTCAAACGTAAGTACTTATAATAATAATTTATGTTTGATCAAAGCGTTTTCGTAGGGTTCAAGATCTAGATCCAAGATTGATCTCGATTAACATATCTTTTGATTTTTTTTTAATTTCTTTTTTTCGTTCGAACGTCAACGAATCGCCTTGAAATGAAAATATTTGCATCAGTCGTAGTCTCTTCGACTAAAAACAACGATTTCAAATAAAATACGAAGAATAATGAGAAACAAACATACTAACAAAAAATATATATACATTATATATATTATATATATATATATATCAAGCGAAACGGTACGATCGAGCCATATGATTTCATCAAAACCCCATACGAATTCTAGTCGACAAAATATCTGCGCTCGCGCACTGCGCCACCTATATTTTTTTTTTTTTTTTTAATGCGTTCAATCATTATTAATTATTATTACTTAATAACTCGTCCTTTTATCGTGTTAGTTATTATTATTATTATTATTATTATTATTATTAATTATTATTAGTTAATATTATTAATTAATATTATTATTTCCTTCCATTACATAGGTAATGACAATGCCATAGGCATTTCGGAACATGCAGCGCATGAAGATGACAACTATTGCACAGAATAAATTAATTAAAAATGAAGACAACCAAAATTATTCACGAGTCGTCAAAAATAAATAAAATTATTTTCACAATTATCTCTTTATCATTCCATTGAATTTTAACGTATGTACGATTCGATACAAAAAAAATTATACATACGAAAGGTAGAAAAAATTGCAAATGGTGGACTCGTGAATGATCTGTGCAATTTCTGTCACAAGTAAACGCAGGAGCTTACTGTTTGAGCTCCTACATATACATATTAATTACTCTTGCAAATCTTTATTTATTTTTTTCTACGAGTCCTAAGGTCGTAATCTTTTTGTTTTTCTTTTTTTTTTTTTTTATAACATTTAATAGAAAGAGAAAGAGAGAAAGAGAGAGAATAGTATTATTATAACTCGTGTGTACCTATTAAACATTGCAGCACGCGTGCATTATATGCCGTGTCTTCGCGATAGCTTTATTTCCAAAAAAGAGAAAACAACAGAAATTTATTAAATATATATATATATATATAAAAATATGAAAATTGATAAACGTGAAAGAAAAAAATAAGAAGATAGATTTTAAATTTGTTTTTATATTTTGTAGGTACATGCAAGAACTCTTGATCTGTAAAAAAAGAATAATTTTTTAACGATGACTTTTATAAAATTAAAATGATACGAGAAAAACGTATAATTAAAAATTATATAAATGCATTCTAAAAATTGCTAAAACCGTGTTTAATAATTTAAAAAAGTATAATTAAAATTTGTGCGTATGAAATTAATTTAATTATTATTTATTTAAAAATATAAATATCATAGGTTCTTGCATACGACCTCGAAGAATATTTTTAAAAGAATTTTCATTTTCTCTTTTACGAAAAGAAGCCATGCGCGAAAATCCGCAATACTCTTCCGATATATCTAAAAATAATAATAATAACAACAACAACAACAACAACAGCAACAACAACAAATCGTCACACGCGCACAAACTGTGACGTGTTAGAAAGATACGAACCATTCCAAAAAACAGTATTGAAACCATTCCGCCTCTCGTTGATCTTCCTCGAACGCGTTTGTTCGAATTCTGTGTTCCCACTTCATCCCCCATTAACCTTTCCTCCTTCTCCCCACTCTTTACTCTTTCTTCGTTGGATCCTTTCCGCGTCCTCTTCGTTTGTCGAATAATTCCAATTAGATTCTAATAGTACTACATATATATATATATTTTTAAATAACAAATTTGATGACTCTCAAAATGAACAGAAATTTTTCAAAGTAGAGATCTACGTTACCGGCCGATTCCGATCGTCGCGTTCTCATCGATGCATGTGTGCGTGTGTGTAGATCTATTAATCCCGATCGGAATGGATCGAAATTTAAAATGATCCACAAATATTCTAATTAACATTCCATTATGAGAAGATATTAATCTCTCTGTTCTGAAGTATTATATATAATTCCGTTTAAGAACAAATTGTGTTAAATATCGCGAGAGAGATATTTTTTTTCTTTTGTTATTTTATTAAAATGATTAGAAAGAAAGAGATGGTCTACGATTTGCAAACAATTCGTTCGTCTTTTTTTTGCTTTTATATACACGCATATATATATATATATAAATAAAACCATTAGTTTAATTAAAAAATTATATATATATATATATATATAAATATTTCGTTCTTTGTTGCGAGCGATTTGTTTATCATTTCTTTATTTTTTTTTAATTAATAATATTTGATTTTTCAAAAAATATAAAAAGGAAATAATTAATCTTTGTTAATTTTATAAAATTTTAATTATTTATATTAAACAATTAAGAAAAAGAAAACGCCACGCAAAGCAAGTTTGAATTCCAAAAAAAATGTATTTGTCATCGATACGAGTGATTTCGACGACCGTAGAGGCTCTGTCTTTCTTTCTAATTATTTTTCATCGAATTAAAATCTTATACATCTAACATTGGAAAGACTTTTACGTTTCCGAGTCTCTCTTTAACTCGATATTTCCCGTTCATTATCATCTCATCATCATGTTATCATCATCGTTATTATCGCTATTATATAATGCTATTTTTATTATTATTATTATTATTATTATTATTATTATTATTATTATTATCATTATTATTAGTTATATACGAATAGACGAATACTCTAAAACATTTCACAAGATGACTTCTTTTTAAAAAATAATTGTTTATGTATAATATGTAATCTTTTTCGCTTATGCGAGAATATAGTGCGCCCTTCAGCAATCGCAGCAAATTTTACTATTACCGCAAGGACACAGAAAAAGCATAAAAAAGAAAAAAAAATGAATTTGTTATAATACATGTAATATGTGTGTATCTCTGATAATAATACGGAAGAAAGAAGAAAGTTTTTAAAGAGAACGAAGATATTGTGAAAGAGGGAAATGATTATTTATGAATATATATTTACATTATATATATACGTATATCAAATGCGATGTATATTTATGTATGTGCATGCATTATCACGTATATTCATTCTCACGTGAATGAACCTGGCCTGTGTATATATATATTATATACAAATATAAAAATATACTGAACAAAACGAAAGAAAACAAAAAAAAAAAATGAAGAGATAAAACGTGTGTACATGTGATCATCGTCATGTACCTAATGTACAATTAACACAACACGAGTATATCCACAAATTATACTTGTTTCGCGTTAATAAACGGATCAATCCAAAATTATTATGTCTTTTTCTTTTGTTTCTCTATCCCCCAATATATATTTATAAATTAATTTCATTATTTATTAAATAAAAATATAACTTGTGTGTGTGTATGTGAGAGAGAGAGATAGTTATTATAAAAGTAATATATTAAATTAAAAATTTTTTAAAATTAATTTATTGCATTATGCCGCGTATAACGAATCTAACAATACGGATTATACAATAAAATAATTTTGAAAAAATGTTTAACTTATTAAACTATTATTTTTATAATAATATATTAATATTAACAACAATTAGTCTATTATTCTTTATCTTAATTTTTACTTTATTTTCACTCAAAAAAAAAAAAAATTCTCAAATATTCAATTTCTCAGAAAACTTATAGCCACATACTTACATAGTTATCGTATGTTACAATAGCAAAAAAAAAAAAAAAACAAAAAAAAAGGGAAAGCAAGAATACTTCGAATCTTTTTAATTCAATTTGAAAAATATTTGTTAATTGTTTAATCAAATATATATTAAGTACTCCATGCCCCATGAAAAAATTTGATGTATATAAATCGAAAATGGAAACATGAAAATATCATTTTTACTATACAATGGAATAATAATAAAATCTTTATGCAAATACATGATCTTAGGGCAAGTCCGAACTGATAAAAAGATAGAAAATTTACAAGATCTTATTATTATAATTATATGAATTTCTTCAAGTTCAAATTGATAAAAAGATAGGAAGTTTACAAGATCTCATTATTATAATTATTAGTTTCTTATTATATACGATATCGTGATATCTTCATTTTTTTTTTTTCTTTTCTTGTTTCTAGCTTTCAAAATAGTTACAAATGTATACAATATGGTAACATTGTGTATTATCATATATGTTATATAATATTATGATACAGTATTCACTTGGTTTATTTTAAACGTAATCCTTTAATTCATTGAATTTGATGATATTAAACAAGTTTATATTACATTTGCAAAAGAATTATTAAATGAAAATTGTAAAAATATGCATCTTTTTTTTGTACTGTCAAATAAACGTCATTAGAGGATCTATGATCTTTCTTCGGTTTAGGTAACTTCTAAACATTATATTCTTAACACATAAATTCTTCTTAAGAATCGAAGAGTCATCGGCAAGTGAAAATTCTCTTACAAAAATAATTCAACTTTTTAATATTACATTTAAAACATCTTTTTTTTTATTATTTTTCTACATGACAGAGACAAAGATAGAGATAGGGAAAAAGATATTGCTTCATTTTATTATATGTAATATTATGATTGATTAGATGTATGTGTGTTAATAAAGTGAGTGTGCGTTTTTAAAATTCTTTTATTTTTAATTAAAGAAAGTAAAGAATCTTTTTTGTTTTTATTTCTTTCTTTTTTTTTACGTTTTTGTTTTTTTTTTCGTTAGATGAACACGTAAGAGAGATCTATATTCTTATGTATAAACTAACTGGAACATTTCTTCGTTTTACTTCTATATACATAATTAAAAAAAAAAAAAAGACAATTAAATAAACAAATGAAATGAATAAGGTTCCAATTGAAATTTTCTCATGAAAGTACTGCGACATGGAAGGAAACCTTTTCTAACGTATAAAAAAAATGATTACATATACTATATATCCCACAATTAGTTTCATTAATGCTAATCATTCTCTCATTGTGTGCATTCCTAATGTAATAAACTATGCATATATATATATATATAGATATATATAAATTAAATGTGATACTTGTGAAAGGAGTTATGAATTTTCTTTTCTTCTTATTCATTCTCTTGAATATAATGTTAGGAGTTGTTTATTATAAAAAAGGCACGCGTCAAGTCTGAATTGTCTATCACATCTTCTACCTTAATATTATTCAATTGTAAAGAAGTTTTACGCAAGGATAGTCAAACTTTATATTATTTCTATCATTACGTAATCATGCAGGTTTTCCATGAACACGAAATCTGTACAAGCAGGTGTATTTCAATTCTCCATGATTGCTATGAATTCTTAACTCTATGTACTCGTATGGTTTTACAATTTTAGTATTCTATATAGAACAAAAGAAAAGAGTTATATATAAATAAAAATATTTGGATTTTTTTCTATGTCATATTTTTTTTAAATTCAACTTACCTGTACAGGAAAATATTGTAAACTCTCATTAGAGTCTATAAATTCATAGTCACCAAACATAACTGGCTCAGAATCATTCTGATCGGTTAAACCCTATGAAATGCAATCACATATACGTTATTTAATAATATATAAAAGAGAGAGAGAGAGAGAGAGAGAGAAAAAGAATATAAAATATATATTTTTATTACCCAAACGTTGAATTTACGTGGTGCACTTTCCATTTTCTCACTTGGTAATATAGATTTAGCTACATGTTCAATGGTAAAACCAGTTACATATATAGAATATCTCAATTTAATCAACAAGTATCCTGGAAAACCTTGAAATGGCCAACAAGCACCGGGTTGTATTGGATTTCTTTGTATTACTGTTCGAGGATTACTATTTTCAGAATAAATTGTCAGACCTAAAATCTTTAAAGATCTTGATTTTTCGTCATACATTTGAGTACATCGTGTACTAATAATTTCTCCCCCTAAAAATAAAATTCTTGATTACTGTATGAATTGACTATGCAATAGAAATAATTATTTTATTATGTAATAATTAATTTCACCTGCAGTTTCTAAAGCATAATCTACACGTCCAGTTTTATCAGCATCATATATCTTTAATCTATCATTTATTATTTTAAGAATCTTTTCATCCAACGAAACACCTTCTTTAATGTCGTAATTAGCACCAATTGAAACATCTAGAAATCATATTAACAATAATATATTTGCCGATATTTATGATAGTGAACTAATAAATAAAAAAATTAGAAAAATCATTTTTATGATTTATTTTATATTAAAATTATTTATATTATAAAATAAATCATAANTATATATATATATATATATATTTAAAAAGAAAATAATATTTATTAATAAACCTTTATCTGTGAATAATTTTTTTAATTTTTCAAAAATTAAGGAAAAATCCTTCGAAGAGGTAGTACTTCCAAAGTATTCTCCTAAAATATTATCGACCTCTTTGCGTAAAGTTTCAGGTACAAGAAGCTGTTTATTTGAATCACAGCACGATTTTAACTGTGAATAAAGCTCGCGCAAACTTTGAAGTTCCACGACTACATTACTGGTATCAGTTTTAAGATTACTTATCCTATTTTCTATTTCCAATATTTTTCCCTATAAAGAATAAATTTTGAGTATCTGCTTGTATGAATTACAATATATGTAACAATAAATACCATTCACTTACGTTAACTCTTTGCCAAACATCAATTTCATTTTCTTTTTGATTTTGTAACATCTGACTAATGTTTATTAGGTACTCCTAAACATAGATAAATAAATTAAAAATAATTAAACATTAATTTGAAGAAAAATGAAAGAAAAGAAAAGAAGAATAAATATACTTACAGTTGAATAAGAATTTTCTAGTTTATTTATTCTGTCATTTAATCTATTGATTATTATATTTAAATTATAATTGCTGCTAGTCGAATGATCTTCATTTTGTGCACTGTTTTCCATAACCCTTTGTACATTTTCTAATATTGTATTTGTTTTACTGTTACTTGTTGCTTTAACTTTGAGAGTAGAAAGGAATGATTGAATGAATGGCATCCCCCAATAACCTGGAATAATATTTATAGTAACAATAATATTTCCTATAAAAACAGATTTAATTATTTTAAATAATTATTCCATTCTCTAGTTACAGTATTGGTACCAAATATAAGAAGGAAACAAATTTGATATAAAGGATTTAATATTTTGGCATATTAATTTTTGTATGTAATGCGATTACTTAAGAAATCAATAAAAAAGACATTGATGTGCTTAATTCAATACGGTAACTGAGAGAAGGATAGACGAAGGAACTCACCAATCTGATGATTGATCGCTTGTGTATGCCCAAGTTGTTGAGGCTAAGAAATTCCGCCTTATCACCAGTTGAATTATCCTCCTTCTATCCTTCTCCCATCACATATGTAATATTTTTTTACGAATTTTTAATTTAAAAAAGAAAAAATAAATAGAAAAAGAAAACACTTATAAGTGACACCCTGACGTTATCTCACTACACAAATCCATTTATTTATTGCGACCACTGTTATGTACATAGAAAAATAATTTCTGAGGTATGAACGTGCTTACACAGAGACTTTATAAAAACAATATAACAATATTTACATTATGATTAACTGAAAGTCAATATTATTATTTTTTCATAATAATATATATAAAATAAATCTTTAATATTGATCAAACAATTACCGATAAAAACTCAAATAAAAGCAATATTTGTAGATATTAGTAAATCTCAATTGACATTATTGAGAATAGCAAGAAAATGCAATATATATACATTATATATTATTCATATATATACTTATATATATATAGAATATATTAATAAATTAAGTGCTCTATTTTATAAACTCTCTCACATATATTAATAATAATTGTTTTTATACAAATATATAACATAAGCAAAATTAAATAAACTCAGTAAATAAAGAAATAAAACAATCAATGAATAACATAGGATATTGTGAAAGAGCAAAAAGTTAAATTTAAGTATACTTAATACTTGTAGAGAAAATCAATATATATTTAAAAGAGAAAAAACATCTAGTAAGTTATATGAAGAAATCAGTAACAGTAAATGTAAAATTGTGTATATAACTAATGTTACTGACAGACATACAACCATTATTAGGCACGACCGCAACGTGGGAATTGTTTATTCATTCATCATCTCAAAAAAGAATTTGCTTGAAATCATTTAAAATGGCGATTACAAAACTACAAATTTATTGTTCATTTTAAAAAGCTTTTTATCGAGAAAATTTTAATATCACGTATAATTATATTCATTACTATTTTATATTAATATAAAATGTAAAGATATATCTTGTGATAAAACAGAAACTTTTTTAACTAAACAATGTGATACATATTAACGATCGTGCCTAAGAGTCCTTAGTTTTTTATGTAAATATAACTTTCAGTTAATCACCAGATCAAATTCCAAACAGTGTTAGGTACTTTTGGCAAAGACACGTTCAAATTAGATGCAGGTTCTAACAAATAATATATAATGGATTTGAAATATCCTGAAAAGAACTCGTATATAGGTAACGTTAACTTGACAATTTCATTGAAAATATAATAAACCGTCTCGGTGACACCATAGTGTATATTGTGTAGATAGTCCAGGCAGATAAAGGAATGCTTTAACATGAAGTAAGCACCTGCAACAAAACGAAGAAGCAGGCCAGTCTAGGTTTACCTGTCTTTCTGATGTTCTTCCATGAAAGACACTAATGAAAAAACTATTAGTTTGGATAATAGAAAAAAAATATTAATTTTTTATCTAATATCAAAATTTAAAATAAAGCTTTTCAAAAAAACAGGATATTGTTATAAATTAATAAAAAAAACAACTCACCAGCTAAAAGAAGCAATGGAATTAGGGAAATCCATATAATTTTTGATCCAAATATGCGTTTCCTTATACCTGAAAATCTGCTCAAGACCCAACAATCAAACAAAAGTAGTTTGATTAATCCTAAGTAAACAGACCGCCCAATAAACCACCATTGTCTTCTCCAATATGATTCTACATATAAATCAAAAACACTTTTAATTCACTCTATTTCGCTTCATACATAATATTGAACTAATTAAAAAATAACAATACCATTATAACGAATGGATTCATGATGAGTATAATATTCTCTTTTTCTGGATGTTCTAAGTTTAAGAAATTCAAGCGATTTAAGAAACCAAGCTACGAGAAGTATTTTAAATCTTAAAAATGTTTGCGTTATCTTCCATCTTTGAGTATTTGGAAGTGAGGTTGATGACATGATTTCATCTAATTCTGTATCAGAATCATATCTATGAGTATCATTATAATCTACAGATGACTTTGTCCACGAAGGATACCTGGTCAAAATAATATGTTTTTAAAAAATAAATGTCACTTAAATATATGATTTTATCTTGTCTTACCTATATTTTAAAATCAATTACAAACCTTTGTCGGATATTCTGGGAATCCATAGATTTTGTAGAAATAACTTTTCTATGCATTGTATATTGTTCGATATGTGTTTTTTTTAACATTGTTGATCTTGATGAAAAATTAGAAACACTGGCACGTGATGAAGTAGATAGATCATCTATAGACTGTGTCAAATTAAAAAAAAAAAAAAACAAATATATTAGATATTTTCTAGACCTATATTTAAAAATTTAGAGAACATTATACCATCAAACTTACTGCAAGATTTTGATCAATTATATCCTTAGGGCCAGAAGAATCTAAAGTGTCACCTAATCCACTTTCAGATGTCGCTAAGGATGATTGCCTTAAGCCATCTGTATTTGTTGATGTTACATTATTGGTATTATTACTAGAATCCGAATGTATTGAACATCTGGACATATTAGGCATTGCAAGTATACCTGGTGCTATTTCATAACGATATTGTGACTTTTGTGAATAAGTATAATCTGTTTTTGGAAATTTGCTGAAATAATAAGAATAGATTTGTTTGTGAAAACACATGGACTGATTGTTACTTAAAGAAGTTTACAAGTACAGATTTGTTTACTTTAAAATGCTAATGGACAAATTGATATTGAACGATATTTTTTTTTTATTCTTTTTGGGTGACATTTATTTATCTCTCCTAATTTATGAACATAATCAAACAAACATATATTTATATAGTATGGTAAGAGCTTAAGATAACTATAATTTAAAAGTAACTTTACTTACTTCCACCATTCTCCAGCTTGTTTATATATCTCATAGGCAGAACCTGGTCTACTTGGTAAGTCTTCTCTTTCTCCTTCTTCTGAAGAATAATCACTGCTGACTACTCTATGCGGTGTTATACTCTTACGCATTTGTTTTGGTGTAATATCGTTTGTTTCTTCTTTGGTGTCATCTTGTCCGTTTAAAAATATTTGTCGTTTAGCTCTCTGGCGTTCTGAACGTCGTTCTACTTTTTTAGATGCCATGGATACAGAACTATCTGATTGTTTATCTAGATTTTCTGATATAATTTCTGATATAGGTTCTTGTACATTTTCAGTTATTGTCAGCATATTTTGATCACGCGCTTTGCTGACACTACCTGGCCTAAAATTTAACCGGTAGAAAAAAATAATCAAAAACCATTCTACTTTATATAAATAAATCATCTTATAATATTTTTCACAATAAAAAAATAATTGAATCATACATCGATCTACTACTCGATCTTGTAATAATCCTAGTTTCTGCAGGAGTATGCGATCGTTCTCTACTTATACTTCTTAAGTCATAATGATGTTCCGCTTGTTCGGTATCTACCAAAACTTTATTTGGTACCAATGGTGTATGAGAACGAGATCTACTTCTACTTCGTAATTCATAATGATGCTGTTCACTTTCCATTTTTCTGCCAAGTTATGAGTAATAATCTATTTACATAAATGAAATAAATAAGAAAACAATAATAATGATAACACACAATTTTTAATATTATATCCTAATAGTCTAATTTAAAGAAAGTATAAGCCATAGAATGGTGTCCCGTACTAAAGGCACACTATGAGTAAACCAAAAATCTTTGGCTTGAATTAAAACAGAAACATATGTCTAAGTTTAGCTAAAAATAGTCCCCCTCCACTAAGATGAGAAAACAGCCCTCTCAACTGAATTCCTATTTCTAGTCCCCCCTACTCTCATTCTCTTTTCTTCTCTTCTCTTCTCTCTCTCTATATCTTCTTACTTATGATTTAGAAATTAAATTTAAGAATTAAAATTCCCAGAAATAAAAAATATATAGTATTACAGAAAGCAAATTGTGTATGTTTGTATAATTAAGAAAATGAATACTCTATTAATTCAAAATACAATAAATATTTAATACAAATCTTAGTGGAAATTTTTAATAAATTCAAGGATAAATTCTTTTATGCAATATATATATGTATAATGAAAAAAGAATCATTAAGAATATATTACATGATGATTAATAAAAATATTTTTAAATATTTCTAACGTTCGTTTTGTATTATCATTTGTTAAAAGTATTAACCGAACACGAGAAAAAAATATATACATGTTGCATAACATTACATTCTAATTATATATATACATACTTAGAATTTTAAATTGTATAATTCTCTAATTATGAACGAAAACAAATTCTAATGCATTAATAATGAGGAACTTTCCGTAATAAATGAAAGAACAAATTCAATATTTACCCTCCTATGATACTTCTCAAAAACAAAATACTAATCCACTTAATTTTTTTTATTCTCACATACTATCGCATACACGCATTACATACGTGCGTGATCTTTAAACGATAAACCGTATTTTTAAACCTTTAAAACTGATTACAGCAGATTATAAACGCCATCTCGTAAATAAAATCTAACAACGATACAAATATTTGGTTAGATTCCGATCATAAAATTCAGATTACTTTCAAATCAATCTAATATCAAATAAAATTTAATTTTACATATATTATATATAAAATATAGTTACTTACAATTTAACATATCTTTTCTTTTTTATAAAATAAAAAAAAGAACTTTTCATAAAATTCGCGGTTACTTTACACAATTATTTTCATTAATTGAGCCACACAAATACACACATCCACACACATATATATCGAGTATCTATATATATATGCATAAATATATATACATATATATATATATATATATATATATATATATATATATAGAATCTGGGAGAGTTGTGCTCTGGACAACAAACATCCTCTTCTTCTTCTTCCTCTTTTTATTAGAGCTTTGTCCTGTTATAATAGCTTTTTTTTTATTGCTACTTCTATATATATATATAAATTAAACTATTAGACTAGATTGTTTCCTTTTTTGAATTGCATTACATATACGTTTTAACATAGAATTATTACGCATGAAAACTGACAAACTCTTGTTCTCTCTCTCTCTCTTTCTCGTGCGTGTATGCGCGCGCATCGTATATTCCGTAAAAAGAGTGGGTCTTTAAAAATAAGTAGTGGGGGAAGGAAGAGATAAAACTGTCGCCTAAGGAGTATGACGTAAATTTTGTATAAAAACTCCCATATATGAATCATGGTGTACCCGCTTAATAGGTCTACTTGGTATATTACATTAAATGCTATATGAACAAAGATATAGAACATTCAAACAGATACATTTTTACGACTTTCATTTATAATAATAACAATAATAATTATATTTACTAACTATGCCTATATAAACATTAAAAATAATTTACTTATATTTACACATTCAAATATAAATTTTTATTAAAATCATATTAAATCTTTCATTTTTTACAATTACTTTTTTGATTTACTATATTTTTTTCTCTTATCTATTCTTACTAAATTTAGTAATTAGCTTATCATGTTCTTATTCTTGCTAAAGCTTACTAAGATGATATCTTATTCTTATTACCTAGCTTATCATATTTTTACTCTTACTGTATTTTTCTTACAACTATTTCGTTATTCCTCTTCTTGAATCTTACCTTCAACTTTCTTTGCCGCTTTATTTCACTTGTTTTCAAATAAATTCTACCTATATTGCTTATTTACTTTTTTACATTCGCTCACTTATTTAAATCGAATCGTTTGTCGCTCATCATTTTGCTTTCTAAATAAATTCAGTCTTATATATTAAGGTTAAGTACATGCTTTAAGAGATCAAAATACTTTTATTGTAGATTGTAATTAAAATGCAATGGGTTTCCTACTTTGCTCATAAGAATAATAACGACATGATACGAACAAACAAATAACTATTTGTGGTGCATGTATAATTATGCATTTAGAAGTCGATGGTGGCACTGTTAGCGGATTAACTGGAAACTACAAGTTGAATTTAACCTAGTATTCATCTCAACACTTTGCATTTTTTTTTTATTAATTTTATTAGTTAAATCATTTCTCATAAAAGTTATAATAATTTTTAATAATAATCGTTGTTTGTCTTGTGATAATCATAGAAAATAATTAATATATATTTTTAATCGATCCGCACATGAATGTAAACAACAAATAATTTTTTTATGTAGTAGACTAATCAATCGTGATTCTTTGACTTCTTTCAGCTTTGTAATTGGTTAGTAAAGAAATCTCTTTTGTCATTGGCTATTAGTGTAACCAGTCTAGTTAATTCGAGGAAAAGAAGCTTAAACTGTAGTACTTATAAACTGTCGCGTTTAATCAATCTTCAAAATCTTCACCTTTCGCGTTCGGCGATGTAATATATATAATATGTATATATATATATATACACATTATAGATATATATAATAAAACATAAGTGGAAATTAACATGTGAGATTAAAATTTTTCTTGAATCGATATGTTATGATCGATCATATATCGATGTTTTTACGAGTATCGTTAAATTAATTCTCATAGAATGTTAGAATGATTCGGAAATGATCGGATCATCTTTAAATGTGAAATCTTTCAAGTGGTTGTCATTGTTTCAAGTTTTAACATCATCCTTATTGATTCTTTTTATCGTGTAGTAGTGTGTGACGTCTAAACAGTGCGTATCGTAAACTTGAAAGTTTGGTTAAGAAAAAGTCCTGTAGTATGCCACAATTTCATAGAATTGAAATTAATAGGACGGAATGGGAGGTACCAGAAAGATATCAAATGCTTACTCCCGTAGGTTCGGGAGCTTATGGTCAAGTTTGGTAAGCAAGGAAAAATATATATATATATATATGTATATATATATATAATAAGTAACATTGATCTAATAGATAAAAATCATTAGATAATTACCACTATGATAATACGTTATTGTAACAAATATTTGTAAAAAATTTTATTCGGTAAATATCTCATTTTGTATATTATTTAATTAATGATAATATGTCAATATGTATGCGATTTTTTGAGACATTAAATGTGTGACCATGAACCTATGGTTACCTTGACATTTTTTAATTTTCATTTACCTCTTTTTTCCATAATTTTATTTATTTAATTAATTTTTTGTAATATCACATTTTTTGTTTTCTAACTTAAAATATTTTTGAAAGTTCTAATAAACTAATAATTTTAGAACATCGTACGAATGTGCTATTTTAGTGTCAAGCTGAGTATAATTAGAATATTTGACAATACTTTCCACCAGCTTAAAATACCAAAGAAATCTATTTAAAACTTTTCTACGTTATAAGCGTTATGAAAAATCATTTTAGGCTTTTTT
Source organism: Polistes canadensis (assembly GCF_001313835.1). Lineage (NCBI taxonomy): Eukaryota > Metazoa > Arthropoda > Insecta > Hymenoptera > Vespidae > Polistes > Polistes canadensis. Next base: position 409,409 of record NW_014569619.1, read on the forward strand.
AATTTATATTTTTAATACTTAAAAATTTTCTTATAAATTTTTTTCAGTTCTGCAGTAGATACAACAACCAATCAAAAAGTTGCTATAAAAAAATTAGCTAGGCCTTTTCAGTCAGCTGTACATGCAAAGCGTACATACAGAGAGTTACGTATGCTAAAACATATGAATCATGAAAATGTAAGTAAGAAAATATTTGTATGCATGTTATATTAAAGGTTTTTTAATTTTTTGTAAAGCTTACATTGTGTAAATGCAGGTAATCGGTCTATTAGATGTGTTCCATCCATCTTCATCATTGGAAGATTTTCAACATGTGTAAGTTTCTTTTATTACTAATATTGCTTCATAATTTTCATATATAATTTCATATAAAAAATTGTTTATACAGCTACCTAGTCACACATCTGATGGGAGCAGATCTCAATAACATTGTTAGAACACAAAAACTTTCAGACGATCATGTGCAATTTCTTGTATATCAAATTCTCCGAGGTTTAAAGTATATTCATTCTGCGGGTATTATTCATAGGGTATGATTATTACATTTAATTTAATGAATAACATTTTAAAGATATAGATTATATAGTTTTTATCTTTTTCCAGGATTTAAAACCATCAAATATAGCCGTAAACGAAGATTGCGAATTAAAAATCTTGGATTTTGGTTTGGCCAGACCTACAGAGAATGAAATGACAGGATATGTTGCTACTCGATGGTACAGGGCTCCAGAAATTATGTTAAACTGGATGCATTATAATCAAACAGGTCAGTTTTAACTACTCTTGTAAATGTTATAAATCAATATAATTTTTGTTATTATTTTCAGTTGACATTTGGTCAGTTGGTTGTATAATGGCAGAATTACTTACCGGAAGAACTTTATTTCCAGGAACAGATCGTATCCCTTTCAAATTACATTTTTACTGTATTATATTTAATTTTTTTTGTTTAGATAAGATTCTGCTTTTTGTCATTAATATTAAGTCACCTTTATTAACGTCATTATTCTCCAGAAATCTGTCCTTGTTGTTGTACTTTGTCTTGTCATTTACAATTTAATATTATTTATATTATAATATAGTTGCAATGCATCTAATCTACAAGCTATGCTTTTTGCTAAGGATCTACGTGGCTTACATGGACACAGAAATTGTAACGATATGCTGCACTAGCTTATATATTAGCGTTTTTTTTTTCATTTACCTCTTTTTCTTTTTTTTCTCATTTAACATAATACCAAGGATTCATATCAAAGAAATTATTGATATATATATATATATATATGTGAAACAAGTTAATTATAGAAGTCTTTATTAAACTGCTTGATCTAACATAATTATTCGAGTAAATGAAAGAAAAGTTTAGTGGAACCTTAGCAAGAGCAGATATTCATCAACTGAATTTAATAATGGAAATTCTGGGTACCCCACGCGATGAGTTTATGCAAAAAATATCATCGGAATCGGTAAGTTGTTTTCATCTTCTTTTCATTACAGCACTTCTCTATTTTCATTTTAAACATATACCTTACTATCATTGTACATATTTATATAATCCTCAAATTCTGACTACTTATATTTTATTAATTAAATTGCAAAAACATGTAATGTGAATATATAAAAAGCGACTTTTTTTTTTACAAAATTAAATAACGCCATCTGCATGCCTCAAACTAATAATTATTTGCCAAGGAAACTTATAGCATGTTTCTAGATAAGTAGAAATCGATTGAACGATAATTTATTAATATATTTCTGAAGTAAATTATGCTTTATCAAACTTACCTTAACGCTAAGCAGACATTGACCACTTAACACGAGTTCTTGTGCTCTGTGGTATGCCCACAGAAGAAACCTTGAACAAAATTACCAGTCAAGAGGTAAATTAAAGTATTATTTGTAATCATTAATTTTTCATAACATTTGAATGTATTTTAAAATTTATTACGTAGTATATAATTCCTATAAAGATATCAAACTTATGTATCATTTATTAATCATTTATTAATCATTTAAAAATTATATTTATTAGCTTTTAATGCAAATAATATATGAACCAATGTGTCCAGTAAATGGTAAGTAAGTGATAATCAATGTAAATTTTATTTACAGGCCAGAAACTATATACAAAGTTTACCGCCCTTGAAGAAAAAAAATTTTAAAGATGTATTTCGTGGGGCTAATCCTTTAGGTATTATATTTACCTTTAGAAATTAACTATGTCAAAGCGAGCTTTGATTTATACTTAATGTAATCTAAATAAGAATTTAAAGTTATAATAATATTTTTTACTTTATCTTCAGCAATAGATTTGCTTGAATTAATGTTGGAATTAGATGCTGAAAGGAGAATAACAGCGGAACAAGCACTAGCTCATCCATATCTTGCACAATATGCAGATCCAACAGATGAACCAGTATCATTACCGTATGATCAAAGTTTTGAGGATATGGAATTACCTGTAGAAAAGTGGAAAGGTAATATAATTTATTTTCAAGAATGTTTTTTTATCCTGTAATATTTATATCAAGAGAGAACATTTTTATTGTTTTAGAACTTGTTTATCATGAAGTGATCAATTTTGTACCTCAAACATTACCTGCGCTATCCTCGACTATTGAAGCAGCTACGTAGAATTTGACTAATATAGGGTAACAATTTTAAGCACATTGTAAGATAATACTAATATGGAAGATTTAAATTATATATATATATATATATAAATATATATATATAAATAAAAATATTTGTGTATATAATTCATAGTATAACGCAAAGTATTAAAGATAAAAAATGTATATTTTTATTAAGTTAAAATTTAAATGATGATAAAAACACTAATACTTTCTGGAATATTGCATTAAAAACATTTCATTCCTAATATGTGCAATAATAATTTATCAAATATATTTCAAATAAAAAGAAATATAAATAACTATATGTGTAACACTATATGAATACTTCAAATTTTTGCGCGCTTGAACGGTAAAATTATGAATGGTTGCCAACATAAAAAAAAAATATGTTAGGCCATACCCAATGGTTGGTAACATAATTTAAATAAATCTAAGCTAACCTCACTCGGTTTTACAATTAAGTTCGTCTTTTTAACTAATATAATGAATAAATAAGTGTATACAAGTTAAATTTAATATAATGGCATTAAATATCTTTAAAAAGGTATATTGATAAAATTATTTCTTATTATATATCACACATAGTATAATAAATCATAACCTATATATATTAATTATATAGTAAACATACTTTAATAAAAATAAATATTTTTAGGCAAGAGCATTTCATAATGGCATTTTAGCCAAAAATATATTATGCAGACGATACACTTTGTATGAGCCTGATTATTTGGAGGTTAATTTTTAATATTTATGTATATACAATATTATGATATTTGTTTTTGATTTATATAATGGATTATATGTGTATATATATATATATATATATATACATATTATGTTGTAGGCATTAAAACCAAAAGTACCTATTTATCCTATATTAAATGTACGAATTACGGGATATGTTTATCCTGTATTACAAAGTTATCAGAGTTTCATTCACAAAGTCGCTAAAATTATGGATATTGACGTAGATGATGGGTAATATTCTGAATTTATTTTTATTTGGAAATGCATACAAGTTTATTTTGATGTTTTTCTATTCGTTCATGTTATTTTCAGTTGGGCATTACCTGCACAAGAATTAAAAATTCAAAGATATAAACCAAAAAGTACTATTGTCGTTGCAGAATATAAACTTAATATTTATGAAAGGAATATACAATTAGCAGACATTACAGCCACACAGTGTCCCTTACTAATTAGAATATTAGAAACTACTTTACCAGAAGGAGTAAATTTAAATGTGAGCATTTTTGATCCCGATACAGAATTAAAGCGTTATATACCAGATAAACAATTATTAGACATGAAAACACAGTTACAAGATTTACAGAAAAAGTAAATTATAATAGAGTATTGAGATTAATATTAGTAATGAGACTAGATATGTCAAGAATACAACAAGTATGTTCTGTAAAAAGGTATTTATTATAAAACTTGATAAAAATTTACAAACACACATGCATGTGCAATGCGTTTGTTAACATATATAAAAACGACGATTTATAAAATATTTTCAATATCAAATTAAATATTATTTTTTTTTTTTTTGTATAAAAGGCAGAATTATCATTGGAACATTGAGTATAATTATAACAAACCAAAGTGAACAACTTTTATTTTAGAACCTTCCTCAGATTTGGAAGATTCCTTTGAAATTTCATTATCTGCATCTTCTGTAAATCATAATTCATTTAATTTTTTTAATATCCCTTGAATTCATATTGTGTAGCAATATATGCAAATATATATTACACTTTGCTTACTTGATAAAGGTTGAAAATCTTTTAAATAGTCTTCATTTCCCAGGCACAACGGTAAACTTTCTGCCAATTCACGTTTTGGATCTGTTACATGTAACTGTGTAACTGTTGAACGTCTCTGTCTATGAGATTGATTCTGTAAATGCACATGGTAAAACAATTTCTGTGATGTTCTTTTTACATTATTAAAAGTAAGCATCTCTTACCGTGCCAGGTACTAATATATGTGTAACTGTATCTGAAAATTTAACTTTTGGTTTCTCATTTGTGGACATCGGTGTATCTAGGAATGTGGGACACATAGAATAGGTTTTTGAATTGGAATTGGATGTATTTACAATAGGTAATGGAGGTATGTTGGATGATGTCTTAATTTCCTTACCAATATTACTACTTATCTGTGACCCTATTTTGGTATGCCTATTTTCGAGTAATCTACTTTGCAAATTATATGCAGAATGTGAATAACTCAAAGCATTTGTTGTGCCAATTCTGTTATTATGTTGCTTAGTAACATTCAAACTGTCGCAACTTCCATGATACGGTATATAAGTAAGATCAGAATTAATTCTACAAGTTTTAGAATTACTATGAACACATTGATCTTGTAAAATATTAGACGCAGAATTTTGTCTTTGCAAAATACATGGTGTTATATTCATTACTTTAGCAGATGAAATTTTTTGATTAGATTCGTCTATACTCATTAATCCTAGAGTACTTTGAGAAAGCGAGTAATTTTTTCTTTGTAAATTTTGTAGGTAATTAGTAAAAGAAGATGTGATAGAAGGTGGTAATGGAATTTCACTACTGGATTGTTTTTTGTTAATTTTTTGATGATGATCCATATAATCTTCAGCGCGAAAAACTTTTATGTTGCTGTCGTATGTAGTAGGACTTTCAGAATATTTGTTTGTAGTAAATAACGTGTTACTCTTAGTTTTATGAGGTGTGGTAATTAGCTTATTTGCTTGTATAACAGAATTAGATGTATCTATTTGAGACATAACATTACTCGATGAATCATTTGTTCTAATACTTGAGGAATAACAGAAAGGTGTATTATCACATTTTATATTCGAGTCTGAATTATTATCAGAATTATTTGAAACTGAAGTGTTACAAGTAATTGTACTGAAAGACGTTGACATAATATTATTGTCAACGTTACTCAAAGTTGGAATTAACGAGGAAGAAGAAGGAACATTGTCCAATACAAATTCGTAGGTCGAATTATTAAAAGAAGTCGATATAAAATTATTTTCTTCGGGTATAATTGTAACAGTATCTTCAACAGAAAGATTATTTGTATATTGTGTATCATTTGTTCCTGACTTATTAACCATTAATTGTAATATTTCATCATGATGTTGACGATCAAGAGACGATGACTTTTGTTTACTAAGAGATAGATTTCCAAAAGAGGTGGTCATTAAATCTTCGGAAAATTTATTGTAAGGTTGAACTCTGTTGATTGAATTTACCGTTGATATTGATGTTAAATTTGGACGGGTCACATATGTCGGTGTACTAAAAGATGTTGATGCAAAGAAAGTATTAGATACTTGTATATGTGAGGAAGAATCGCTAAAATTAGTATTTGCTAATGTATTACTAGGTGTATTAAAAGATGTGGAAATAATACTATAGTCAGATTTATTACTAGAAGAATCATCGTTCAATGATGTTGGTAAAAGAGTTTTGTTATCGTAATAAGAAGGATAAAGAATTGGTAAGGGTGGAACATGGTTGTTGGAATTCTTTTTATAATTGTATCTTTTGGGATACTTCGAATTTGTTTCATCTTCCTTTGTCGAATTTTCACTTTCGTTGCTATAAGATTCCTCTCCTTTATCGCTCGTTAATTCAGAACATATAGAACAAGATTCTCGGGAACACGTTGAATCTGTAATAGTTCTTTATATTATATAACTATAAGTAATAATTAAATGTGTCCGTTTGATATTTTTTTCAAATGAAATTTTCTTAATTTTCTTACGCGATGAATTGCAACTATTAGATCTGCTTAAAATTTGTTCAGCTTTCTCCTTTGCCGCATTTGCCATTTCCATGTCATTTAAAACCAAAGCATAGAAATGAATATCCATAAAAAGATCATGATCGTTTAGGTCTATGGCAAGTCTGAAAGCTTTCTCAAACATACGATATCTAATAAAAAGTATATTACTGTAATAAAAGTTTGGCTTATTATGAAACACAGCCTATCATATTATTTTGGTACCTTAGTAAATGATGAAAAAATCGTCTTGTTAAATCTCTTACTTCGTCACCATATTCGTCTTCGATTGCTTGACTTATTGGCCTAATTGGGACATGAAAACTACCCAATGCATTTTGTATGAAACCTAGAGATAAAGTTATTATAGGTATATATTGATTTATATATATATAAGTTCCTAATTAATTAATTCTTTGTCCTCCGAATAATTTTTATTATGAACTACCAACAACTCCGAGCCATTTTTACTATAATCTACTAACTAATTAAAGACTATTTAAAATATTGTTTTTAAATATCGCCGCAGCGATGCAAATGATTAAAAAATAAAATCTAATAATAAATATAACGCATAATATATCTTCTTACTTTCGTGTTCAGCCGTTAATGGTAACTTGAATAAATAATTTAAGATTTGGTTGAGAGAATGCATACAAATACGTGGATGAGTGTCCCAATTTAAACGTAACAATAAAGATGTGGCTTGTTCGATTTGAGAAAGTATTAAATACTTTCTTACTAATATATCTCCTGAAAGATTATCTCCTTCAATTACTCTAATGACTCCTATTGGACCCCTATTAGTATATTAGATTTTAAATATACATATATATTTTTTGAGAGAAAGAGAAAAAATTATATAATAAAAATTGATTACTACTCACCGTTCAAAGAGCAATAAAAACAATGAGTCCCCATAACTATAATAACTGGTATGAGAATTTAATTGGTTTCTTTTATTCCATTCCATACGTACTAAGGCTGGTTGGCTCCTATAACAAATAAAAAAAATAAATTATTATTACATCTATATTAGTGCAGAATATGCAGTCTTTGTATAAAGAAGAAGTATAAATTTTTAACACCTAAAGTAAGATGATAAATCAAGAATATTTGCTGGTGATGTTTCGTCATTTAACATTTGATTTTTGATACAATGCAAAGCGATGTCGAAATGTTGAAATTGGCCCCTATCATTTCCAATAGAAAATATCATTCCATCATTATGCCAGGATGCGAGTGTTGGTATCTTGGAAAATAAATTTGTTAAAAAATAAAGTATATGAAATATTTGGTAGTTTATATCAAATGAATATTGAGAAACTTACAAAACCAGCTTTTATATTAATAATTGTAGCTTTTGTTTCATCGTACAACATTACAGAACCGTCTATGCAGCATAATAATAATAATTCTTGATTAGGTGAAAATTTAACGCAACTAGTATGAGTTGGTAAAGGTATAGAGATAATGGCAATTCTCTGTAATTTGTCTTGTTGTGATACTTCATATGTCCGCCATTCAATCGTAACTTCACCCTGTGTACCATAGATAATATATATTATTATATTCTTGAGAGAATAAAACATGTTGATCGACAACATTCTAAATTATTACCTTTCTTGATACTTTTTGTTCTACAGAATGAATGACATTTTCATGATGTATATCAAATTTAATACATAAAGGATCAAACTCAGTGCGTACGTAATATATTAAGTCCAATTTTGTTCTAAAAATAAAATCATACTAAAACTTTAATCAAAAAATAAAAAATATACTAATCCTTCTTTTAAGATAAACAAAAATTCAAGAAAATGTATAGAAAAAAAAAAATAACGTGTTATTAAAAATACTCAACAAATTATCTGATTTAATCAAAGTAAATTAAAAGTGTAGAATAAGGGAATAGCACTTAGAATGTATATTTTCTACTTACAAATAAATACCGTCTCGACATACCCAGTAAGACGATAAAGGTGTATGTTTGCACGATCATGTTCCTTGACTACAGGACTCCATGGATAAACTTCGTTCATTGTAGATTTCCACCATATTAATATCTATAGAATCATGCACTTTTGCAATAAACATAAATTAGAAGCAACGTATGCATAAGCATAGATTCAACAATAAATATCAAAGTTATTTTGAAATAATATTTAAATCTAATCTTTAAAAGAGAATATATATTAATGTGGACCATACCAGATCACCTGGCTTGTTGATTTGAATATTTTTATCGAGTCTGCGTCCATTAGAACCAAATAGATCACTCGTACTCAATTTGGGTTCTAATTTACTGATTTTGTCAAAAGGATGTCTTCTAGGTTTTGTAAAATACACAGTTGTTATCTGATTATCATTATACATACAAATCAAATGAGTCTTTGTAATCGCCACTGTAAAATTTATAAAGACTTATTTTAATAATTTACATTTTATTATATCAATTATCTTGAAAGATATAATTTAAATTTTTACCATCGGATATATGATCACATAACTTTCCCATGAGATACTTATCAAAAGTACACTTAACGATATCAGCAGTTTCAACATTAATTTGTATGTAAATTAAGAGACCATTGCTTAGCATAATTTGTAGAATACTATGATCGTTCCACTGACAATATATAGTCGAATTATCTTTGAGTTGTTCCTTGATAAATAAAAGCAAATCATTTTTAATCGAATTATTATAAATGCAAACATTTATGAATTATTATTTTATAAAACACTGTGTACGTACTTCCAAGTGTTTGATAGCATCTTTCAATTTATTTCCTTTTTTGTTTGTTGGAACATAAGTCATACCTCGTTTTTGACTATAAGATCTTTTTCCTTCTTCGTATACATTATCAATACGTTTGTCATGATACCTGTTGAAACAAACCAATATTATGAATAAAATTATTTTCTTAATCAGAAAAAAGAAACACAAATAGTAATCCATCATGTATAAAAAAAGAAAAGCAGATATATATTTTTATTTTACCTAAATGCTCCATGATCCGTGTTTTTAATATTAATATTATCATCAAAGGTCCATAAATTCAATTCTCCTAATAAAGTTATGGACATTTTTAAATAACTATCGTAAGTACATTGAAAGGGACCACGCGTTAAGCGTCTATAAACAATGAAGCGTGTCTGTCAAAAAGGGGTTATAAAATGCTTATCGGTCGGTAAGATAGGATTTCTTGAAACTTCATATAACAGTGGTTTTCAACTCATCTTTTTCTAATTAAATTGTATGTAAACATTAGAAAAGTTGAGAATCTTTTTTTTGGAAATAGATTTAATGTGAAGTTAGTTCCTGATGATATTTTCATTACAATTTTGAATACGTAAGAAGTATATATGAAGATATTACATATATATGATATATGCATGAGTTATTGAATATAATGCCAAGGATGCACATAGATAAATATATATATCTCATTTCCGGAAATATTATTATATCACGACATTAATATTTATATATATATATATAAGTATAACAAAAAAATGATAACATAAAATGATTAGTAAATATTATTTGTTTTATCATTTCTTATTCAATATTAATGTTGTAATTTATTTTATGACGAAGAATAGAGTAATCATTTTCACCAACGCATCATCCAAATAGGGTGCAATTGCATAGATTCGTAGCCTCGTGTAGGAAGCTGAATAGACAAATGTAATTAACATTACAAATTTATAATTAAATACGAAGAATAATGGATATCAACTTGTATTTAAACTTACGAGTGAAGAAGATCGAAATAAATCTCGTATCACTTAACATAGTTTTTATTCTGGTTTGGAATTTATTTCTTGTTTATTTATTTCCAGCGATTATATACGTTCACAAAAGGATTTTATTAAATTTTAATATTTATCAAAATTTGTGTCGAGAGTTTAAATAAATTTCTCTTAGAATAAAATTATCGATTAATTAATTAGTTACCGCCTATCCATATCCAACCATGGATAAAATTACAAGTATAAAGTTATCAAATTTATACGGGCATCGACGAATTTATCCTATAAATTGGTCCAAGGATCATTGAGTCCATAACTGAATCGAAACAAACAAGCATTTCCCGAAATACTTGCTATATGGAACGTTCATATCGAATTAAAGTTATAATACATATACAATATGAACGTGTGTGGGTGTGTTATTTATCGAAATTATTATTTAAATATAAATAGGGCTGGGAGAAAGGGTTGACAATAAATAAGTGTAAGTATACTCGTAAAATATCCATGTCATGATTTATACGTCATTCGAAATACCGCATCTTCAGTTTTACATACAATAATACACATTTGTGAATGAATGAGATAACTTTTGTGTGTAGACTACGTTACTTACTCATCAAATAAAAAAAAGAAAAAGTCTAGAATATTCCTGATCATTCTCTTTAATAGGAGAGAAGCTAGAACTTATGAGACATTATTTGGACCCACCTTGTATAAGTGCATATGTACATATATGTATAAGCATATGTATACGTATATATACATATATATAACTGTTACGATTCTTTCAAAAGGACCTTGACGAGACGCTACCATTTTTGCTCGCGATGCATCCATCGAACGTGCGCAGGTGCTCTTTTCACGCGTAATTGCACGCACGCAACTGAAGTCGCTTTTTTTTTTTTTTAAAGGCATTAAGCGAGTACTAAGGCGTTATAAAACTAGTCGTCTTTCTAAATTAGTCTTTATATTGACCGTTAATCGCAATTAGCTAATAACAACAAAGGAGAAAGCTAATAAAAACGAGTCTCCCCTGTCCCTTCCTCTTCAACCCCATTGCCATTTAATAATGGTGATTCGATGAAAACAAATACAAAATAAGAAAAGTCTTGTTACATATTTTTCTTCACAGTACTGCGAATCATAATCATAATTCTTCTGCCAAATCGCGAATGGCCCTAAGCTAAAGATAGGCTCGTCATAGACATAGAAAGAGAGAGAAAGAGAAAGAGAGAGAGAGAGAGAGAGAAACAGAATTGGTGCTAGTGCATCGGTGCAAGGAGAACTACGACGACCTTGGCCTTACGAGTTTATATAACGAGGAAACGAGCGATACGCGAGCTCAGTCGTGCCAAGTACTCCTCTTTTCGACCTACGTTCTAAATCTCGATCACTCGATCATTTTTTTTATTTGTTTTTCTTTTTTTTTTTTTTTTTAACTTGTTTTTCTCCAACGCGCGGGCGTGCATCCTTTTTTTTGGGGGATATATTGTCGGGGAAGGACTTTCTTCTTCACCGATCGGGAAGTAATTCTGAGGAAATAATTTGATTATTTTCATCGTCGAAATGTTTGGTGATAAACGATTGTGTTACAGGATTTTAAATTTCGAAGAAGGTTAAGGTGTATTTTAAAGATAGGATACAATATCGTATTATTCGCGTAAAGTTTTGAAGGAATTTAAAAAGAAAGAGATTTTTATAACGGGGGTGAGTAGCGCCACTAAAGTATTATAAATCCCGCCAATATTAATAGCGCGCCATTTTAAACTAGACACGTTTATTTTGATAAAGACTCTGACACTGCGTCTATTATCACTAAATGCGATAACCCTGTTTTATATACATATATATATATATATCTCTTTGTGTTTTTCAGAATTAGTTGTTAACACGCGAATACACACCCTCCTTCGAGACCTTCGAATTTTAAAAGGATGGGAAGAACGACGATGGCGATGTTATATATAACGATTTCAACGTTCCTCGTTCTATTCGTTCAAGTTAATTGCAAATGCAGTTTAACACCTATCGTCAACGGTGAACGATCAATTGCCTATGCCTGCACCGACAGCGAACTGAGTGACCTCGATGAGATTTCAAACGAGGCCGAATGGATTGAATTTTCTGTTTCACGAATACGCATCATACCTGATGATGCATTTTTAAGATTCCGCGGTCTCAAGAGATTGTCATTTTATAATTGTCATGTTGATCACATCGCTCCACATGCTTTTCGTGGATTACATTCACTTGATTGGCTTATATTCCACGGTACTAAACTTCACGTTGCTAGGACTACCTGGTTTCAACATTTACCAAACTTGAGGAAACTAATTTTGGATAGGTACATATTTACACACACAGGATATCCCAAAAGTTGTTTTAACAATTAAATAGAAACAAAACATATAATCAATATTGATTTATTAACAGAATTAGAATATTTTGTATTTCATTTCAACATATGAAATTCTAGTTATAGTGTTGTTCAAAAATTACAATCCACGATGCCGTCATTCCACACACACACACACACAGAGACAAATTTTTGTCGAAAAGAAATTTATAATTTTTGAATTCACTAAAATAACTTAAGGGACATCCTGTATATGTGTATCTTGTAACAACTTTTGTTACATTTGATATTTATTGTTCTTTATGCTATTTAACCAGACAACAGATACTATGTGAAAATACGTGTATACGCATGACCCAGTTTGCTAGAAAGACAAGCAGTCTCTAATTCAAAGCGTATGCAACTTTACTCGAGTTTCGATATTCCGCAAGCAGGAAGTAATATTTACTTATGCTTAACACGAGGGAAAACATTAGTGGGAAGACTAAGTCACCTTCTATCAATAATATATTCATTGTCAAGTGTATGAATCATTAAATCTTTTTTGAAATTACAAGCGCACGTAAAGAGGCGACTATTATTTATCTCGCCGAAGATTTTTTTAACGTGCATTGTCTTTGTCTATTATCATTTGTTTTTTTTTCAAATATTTTTCCCGTCATTTTTGTTATAAATCAAAAATTTATTTATTAACATAGTTGAATATTTTAAATGAAACTTATGATATTATTTTAATATTGTAACAAGATATATTAATTTATGACGTTGCATTTATTGACCGATTATTTTTTCTTTTAATTTTTTGTAGATGTGGAATTTTTTACATAGAAGCAGAAGTCTTCCGAACGCTACCAAGATTAGAAATATTAAGTTTATACGACAACGAACTCGATTGTATTCCTATTGACGAACTAGCGCCACTTCGATCACTGAGGAACATACGCATTGATGGAAATCCTTGGCTATGCGAGTGTAGACGAAGATTAGAAAGATTCTTTCGTGAAAGACGTATTTTTGAAAATGTTGGAATTGAAGAAAAAGTAATGCCCGTTCATAAAAGTTGGCGACAGTGTATGGAAAATATCAACATTTTTGTAATGTCGAGACATCCGACTAATCCGAATATCAAAATCTTGGAAGAAGTGAGTCAATAATAAAAATTATTTAAAGATAATTGAAAAAAAAGAACAAAAAAATTAAAATTAAAATGAAATAATTATACCGACCAATTAAAAAGCTGTTAATTTTTGTATGTATCTTAACAAAACAGAAGACTGACAAGAAATATTAGAACAATTTAATTTCTTATAGGGTGACAAGTTTCAAACATCGACACTTCGTTCATTAGATCGTCTTCCTGATAAAACAAGTTGGATCGAATTATCCGGTTTAAGATTAGACAAAATTCCGTCTTACGCGTTTTATCGTTTCGGAAATACGTTGAGGAGTTTGGAATTTCGCAACTGCATTATTGGAAACATCGAAGCAAACGCTTTTGCCGGATTATACAAATTAGAACGTTTATCGTTCGTTGATAACGAGTTACCACAAATAGAAACTAATTGGTTCCGAGATCTTGTTAATTTGCATAGATTGATCATCGCAAGAAATGAAATTGAACATATTCGAGAGTATACTTTCTGGCATTTGAGAAATAATCTTAAATATCTGGATATACGTGAAAATCGATTACGTTGTTTACCACTTGATGAGATTGAGAGATTAACGAAATTAGAAAGATTGGATGCTATTGGTAATCCTTGGAATTGTGTTTGTCGTAGAAATTTAGAAAAAATACTTACACAATTAAACGTTGGTTTTGAGATAAGTGCTGGTAGATGTTACGACGATGATAATCAAATACCATCGATCATCGAAGAACGACATAAAAATAAGGTAAATCAATTAAAACCAATCATTATCTGTTAAGCATACATTTCTAAATAGAGACAACTTAATTTCTATTTAGACGACCACCGTAACGACTTCGGTAATTGGAAACGTACACTGGGCATCGTTCGAAGACAGTTTGAACAAAGATACGAATGTTAGCGTTCTAATACCAGCTACAACAATGATGACCATAATCCAAGAAGAACAAGTAACACAGCAGCCAACAACTGAATCTGTTTATACCAGTATTATTACTACTTCACGACCTACCACACATAAAGGGACTTGTACACGGGATAATAATTCTCAACAAGTTTATACCTGCACTGGTTTGACTTCGATCAGCCCAGTAAATTCAATAGATTCCAGGGCACACACTATTCGAATCACTTTATCCGATATATCAGTAATACCTCCAGAATCTTTCCAACGTTTCAATGGGTATTTACGAAGATTAGAATTTCATGATTGTGGAATCGAAAAAGTAGCAGCTGGTGCATTCGCTGGACTTTACAATCTGGAATACTTATCAATTCGTAATAACGCATTGAAATCATTTACCAGCGAGTACTTAGTTGGTCTTTCATCAAACTTAAGATATTTAGATCTTTCGAGAAATCGTATATCAAGGATCGATAATGACGTGTTTGATCTATTTCCGTCTCTCATAAGTTTTGATATTTCCGAGAATCTGATGAATTGTATTGGTATAGAACACCTCGAACATCGATCAACTTACTTGAAATCATTCGAAGTAACTGGCAATCCTTGGAGTTGTCTTTGCGGAGTCAAATTAGCTGAATTTTTGGAGAAACGAAATTTACCGTACGATAAGAATTCATTGATCGACAGATCCGAGTGTTATGGTACACATGAACCATCCTCAACTGTGTTACCTACGACCCCGTCTGTAACACCAATACCAACTTTGATTATACCTAGTACTACTGAGGAAGACATTCCAAAAAGTATAGAAGGTGTTTGTACTTCTCATAGAAAAGGTAATAACGAACTTAGATACGTTTGTACTGGCGGAAATATATTACTTTTCAACGCGATTCCTAACGAAGTAACTGCAATTGAATTTCACGAAGGACATTTACCACGTTTCCCAACTGGTACAATGTCCAAATTTCCTAATTTACGTGAATTACTTATTAGAAATTCTGGTTTGAGAATTATCGAGCCTAAAGCTTTTGAAGATTATAACGAATTGAAGGTATTAGCTATACAGGATAATCCTTTGACTGGGGTCGATGGATCATGGCTTAATTTGAAAAATCTTGAACGCCTAGATCTACGTGGTAATTCCATAAGATATATCGCTCCGCAATCATTTCGACATCTTCCTAAATTACAATATCTCAATTTGGAAGGTAACGATTTAAAATGTATATTTACGAGCGATCTTAACGAAATGCCCGAAGTTTATATTATTGAATTTTCTGGTAATCCGCTTAAATGGAAATGCAGATTAGAATTGGAACAATTTTTAGAAATGCGTAAAATTAAATTCGTTAGAATCGAAGAATCCTGCGAAGGGAAAAAATATATGCGGAATGTACTTTGGCTTAATAAAACGGATACTTATTACGCTGATGAGTGTCAGGCATGCTCGTTGGCTAATCAAATTAAATTTTCTTTAATGTTGCCAACGTTTATAATATATCTTTTTAATATTGTTAGGTATTAAATTAATGCAAATCAAAATTCGTATGAATATAAAAAACAAATTTGATCTCAACAATTGAATCTTGATCGTAATATATCGTGACTTTTTTATTAACCAAAATAAAAATACAACCACGATGTCTTTTTAGGTAGTATGTTTAGAACAGTTACCGATACTACTGATAATACGTTACCGTATAACATGCTTAATAATGTTGTGATGATTGTTAACAATTATTTAATCATTTGCTTTATTTGTTTTATTCGTATTTTTTTAAAATTAATTTGTTCATTAATTAAACGGGACCACCGAAAAAGTTAGATCACCTTATATATATATATATATAAATATTATTTAATTC